>NC_056629.2:31842034-32142034 GCF_002870075.4 Lactuca sativa | reverse complement strand
ACCTAGTATGTTTGGGTTGAGAATGGAGGTTAACAAACGCAGTATGATAAGGTTGAGGCAACATGCCAACAAACCTAGATTGTTGGGTTGAGGCCACGTGCCAACAAACCTGGATTGTTGGGTTGAGGCCACGTGCCAACAAACCCTGTACGGTTGGGTTGAGGTCAAGGACGAACAAACCCTGTATGCATGCTTGTTGTAAATGTTATCTGTTTGTATGGTGGTACTTGGGGGGGGGGGAACTCACTAAGCTTCGTGCTTATAGTTGTTTGTTATGGTTTTAGGTACTTCAGTTGTTTGGGAAAAGAAAGGGCGTGATCGTGCACATCATTCGGATTTTATGTTATTGGATTTTGGGATACCCTGATTTATGAACTATAATTTGAAACAACATTTCTATAAACAATTATTGACATGGGGTTGTTTTGGAAAAATGAAAATTTTACCGTGATTTTTGGGATGCTACAAAAATCATAAAAACAATCAACATGGATCTGATTGAAAACAGATCCAAACCTATCCGCCACCTCACAAACCTCATTTCAATATCCCATAAACAACACCGTCGTATTCCATTTTTTAATCAGCAATAGTAATTTTAACCATAAGTTGCGTTTATCTTTTATCGACTGCGGAGCATAAGAAGAAACAAACATAACCAGAGTATTTATAGGATGCCAAACCCCTTCGACAGCAACAAAGTTTTCATCACTAAAAACTTTTATTTTTTGGAAAACAAAACTATTCCAAACACAGAAAATGCCACCAGAAATGCCTCTAGTAGAAGAGAAAGCAAAATCAAAAAAGGAATTACCCCACATTTATCTAATCACACACAAATCAAAATAAAATGATTTGGTCTCCTAAATAGTAAGAAAGATAACCATATTTACATTACACAAGTTTTTTAAACCATCTTCACTTCTCCACTTCACCAAACCCCTGAACATTTATGTAGAGAACATTCATTGATAACCAAAATTTTCTCCATTTGCAGTAATCTTTATATGCACAAAAGGTACTGACAAGCTCCAAAACTCTATCTAATCACTTAATACTTAAAAGATGCCAAACTAAAATCCATAATTCATGAAAGAAGTCCGAAACATCACTTTTCCTATTTTACCGTTTGACTCTAAAACACAAACCAAGGGATTAGATCACATAATTAATATTATCAACGTCCAATAGGGTCTAAACCCTATTCCCTTGAAGCCCAAGGCCTTTACTTGATCCATTTATGGTCCACAATCATGAAATAAGAAACTTCTTTAAACATGATGTTACATCCTAACTTACCCCCTCCCAACCCAAATCAACCAAATTACCAACAACCACAAAACCAAAACAACCAACCTAAAAAAAATGTTTTTAAAGTTCAACACAATCAAGTCAGTCAACAACAATAACCCATTTACCAACAACCTCAATTGTACCAATATCCAATGTACCCATAACAACACATCTACAATCAATGCCCTAACTATCAACCTTATCCACCGCAAATATACAATCACCAACAATACCCATATCTGCCATACCAACAACCTCCCAATTACATGCAACAAAACCCCAATCCACCAAATCCCCATCAAGAGTTGACACTTACACAAATGATAGAAACGATGGTTAGTCATACACCTCTTGGTATCGTTTATCCTGCAAACCATCGAGGAATTGAATTGAACTCATGCTTCATACATCAACTCACAAAGTTTCATGGATTAGATAAAGAATATACTCAAAGGCATTTGAAGTCTTTTCATATGATATGTGTTAGTATTTCCCCGAACATGTGACATTGGATGATTTCAAGTTAACCGCCTTTCCCCTCACCTTGGAAGATAAAGTTAGAGAGTGGTTGTTCAACTTACCACCTGGATCTATCCACGTATGGTAGGAGTTACTCAAACATTTAAATAGAAAGTTCTATCCCCAACTCTTGAATATCAAGTCAAAGGAGTGACAATTTAGGGATCCATCAAGGGGAAAATGAGACATTTCATGATTTTTGGGAGTGATTCAACAACTTGTACACGAGTTGTCCTTAACAAAATATACCTGAACGACTACTTCTTCAACAATTTGATGAGGGTATGGATCAAAAGGATTAAATGATGATTGATGTTTCAAGTGGCAGTGACATATTCAACATGACACCACAAGAAATAAGATCTCTTTTTGGTACCATCTCAAAATCAAAGAAACTTCGAACCTCGAAATGACATGAAGAAAAATTCTACTCAAGTTGTTGGTGAAGTTAGCAACTCCCAATATTTGGAATAAAACTGTTGGATTTAAATGTGTTGAGTCAAATAATGGTGGGTAGTGGTCAATACTTGATGGTTTGTGTTCTTTGTGCAATAACGGGGCATTATAAGGATAAGTTTCCCATGCTTGGGAATGAACCTAAAGATCTTAATGCAGTGTGTGGATATCAAGGTCAACCAAGACCCATGATATTTCAAAGTACATACAATTCAAATTGGATGAATAACAAAAACAACCCATACTCACTAAAGCATGCATCACAACATACTTTATGAGACCCCAATATCAACAATATTCATCACACAAACCTCACTTTCCTCAACATGTTTAACCACAATATATAACACCACAAACACCTCATCCCCCTCAACATTACCAACAACCTCAATAACAAGCACAACCAAGTGGTAACAATCAAATGAGTCTTCAATAACTCGTTACTTTTCTTGCTCAAAGCCAAACATAATTTCAACATGAGATAAAGAACACCTTCTCCAACATTCAAGCTCAAATTGGAGACTTGTCCACCGCTCTCAACAAGATGGAACAAAGGTGTAAACTTGCATTTCAAACCGAAAAGAATCCAAATTTGAGTGTGATAACCTTGAGAAGTGGGAAAACCCTTAGAGAAAGCAACCTCACAAGCAGCTCAAGAGAAGAAGAAGATTAGATTGTTGTTGATCCTACAAAGGTGGTAGTTCCTCCAAAGGAACCAATTATGCCAAAAATTGATCAACTTGAATCATCTAACAAGCCTATCAAACTATTGGTCATACCACCACCTTTCCCCTCCTGATTAGCCATCTCAAAGAAGAAGGATGACAAAAAGGACTTGCTTGAAACTTTTCATAAGGTCCAAATCAATATTCCACTATTAGATGTCATTAAGCAAATCCCAAGTTATGCAAAGTTTCTCAAGGATTTATGCACCAACAAGAGGAAATTCAAGGCAAATGAAAATATTCAAGTTAATGCAAACGTGTCTGCATTATCCCAAAGAAATTACCTCCCAAATGCTATGATCCGAAAATATTTGCTATACCTTGCACTATGGGTGATTTTAATGTTGAAAGTGCTATGTTAGACCTTAGGGCCTCAATCAGTGTGACGCCATATTCGGTCTTTCAATCTCTTAACTTTAGACCCTTGAAAGACACCAATTTAATCATTCAATTAGCAGACAAGTCAAGGGTGTTTCTAAGAGGAGTGTTGGAAGATGTGTTAGTATGGTAAATGAACTTGTCTTTCCCGTGGATTTCTATGTTATTGATCTTGAAGAGAAGAAACCTTCCAAATCATCTATAATTCTCCTTATAAGACATTACATGAATACCTCCCACATAATAATTGATGTCCATAAAGGGAAGGTCACCATGGATTTTTATGGAGAGACCGTTGATTTCAACATCTTTGAGGCAATGAAGTATCCTAACAACATTTTTCTATTGTATCGGGTTGACGTGATTGAACCAATTACCCAAGAAGTTTTTGATTAATCTCATGAGGATATTTTGGAGATGGTACTCAACATCAGCCTTGATTGGGAGCATTTAAAGAAAACATTGGAAATTTATACATTAGAATTTGAAATTAAAGAGATTGTAAAGACTTTGGAAGTTACCAAGTCAACAAAGAAAGATGTCTATCAAGTTTCCTTGTCTCATTCTCCCAACAAGAGGCCCCATTCCGTTGTCCACCCACCCGTATGTGAATTACAATTCTTACATATCCACTTGAAGTATGCTTATCAAGATAAAGGCGAGACTCTTCTGGTGATCATCTCCGCTCATTTGAAAGATTTTGAAAAAGATCAATGGGTTAAAGTTTTGGAAGATCACATATAGGCCATGGGGTTGACAATAGCAGACATAGTGTATGTATGCACAAGATTCTCATGGAGGATGATTGCAAGACTAAGAGAGAGGATCAAAGAAGATTGGATCCTATAATGATGAATGTGGTCGAGAAGGAGATAATCAAAAGGTTCAAAAGGTACAAAGAGAATACTAATGAGTTTTATGAAAAGAACATAAGCCCAAAACAATTTGTTCTGGGTCCAAAAGTTATCCTTTATCATTCACACTTGGAGATATTACCAAGAAAATTACGATACCGATGACACGAACCTTTTATAGTTGTAAACGTGTTTGACTATGGTGCGGTTGAAATCAAGAGTTTGGATACGAATCAAAACTTCAAATTGAATGGAAACAATTTGAAACCATTTTCTAAGGGTTTTTGACATAGGGGAATTTGATAACGTAACATTGGCGACCCCGATTTATGAAGATTAAAACTTGCAAGACCATGTCATTGCAAAGATGTTACATAAATGCATTGTGAATAAATAAAACCCGCCTGAAGTTTGGATGTTTCTAGTCTTTAAATTGGTCAAAATAAGAATCATAAGAAATATAATTGATTTTGTTGAAGTTTGGGAGAAACACATGGCTTGTGGAGTGAACATTTGCACAAAAATGAAAAAAACTGCCATTTACGCAACCTGGGTGTCCACCCGCACAACCATGAGCGCCCTAAGTGCTTACCCATGCAAACTGTAGCTCAAAATGTTACAAACGAGCCTTCCTACTGATGACATTATGCAACCCTCTCCTCACCCACACAAACTTGTGCGAACTGATCATCCACCCGTGCAGATGTGTAGGGCTACCTGTGCAAACTTGAGCGACCTGATCATCCACTCAGGTAGATCTACATGTATACCCACGCAAACTTGTATGACATAATCCTCCATCTGCGTAACCTTGCACAACTCTCACTCTTTACCCATGCATTAGTGCATGACCCCGATGCTGTTTACTTTTGTCAACGTAAACCTCCACCGTTTTGATCCCGATACGATCTTTCTATTTACTCTCATCCTAAGAATTAAGGACAATACTTAATCTTATGGTTGGGGGTGCGATATCCTTATTCTTTATTTTTTATGCATTTAGGTTATATATAGTTGCATTTAGAGTAATTGATTTAGGTCATTCAAAATATTGCATTAATATTTCAAAAATATATTTGTTTACTTCTTTTTAAATTTTCATTCTTTTTAGTTGCATTCTATTTTAGGTTTTCATGTATTTTTGTTCTCTCTTTTATTCTCATCCATACAAGTACCATAGCTTCATGTCATAATTATTGAACCATATATTGGTCCCGATTTGTTTTTATGGAATTCATTGTGTTTGACAAATGGGACACACTTTGAGCCTCACAAAACACTTTTAGACTACTTGTATGTGTGTGTTTGTGTGTGGGGGGGGGGGGGTGTCAGATACATGGTTCTAATTAGTTATAGATGTAGACGGAAGTGGTTATTCAGTTGATGTGTGCAAGAAAAAATTAGCCCGATATGGTAATTTGAAGATATGGATAAATTAAAAATCTCATTCAGGGTGGAAAATCCCTTTGTACTCCCAAGTCTCGCCCGAACCTTGCATAGCTAGATTCTCACAAGCTTTTTGAGATAGGTCATCATTTTTCTAGCAATCTATAGTAGATAGTTAGATATGATTTGTTCATCACACATTACATCGAGGTACTAGATGAACCTTGATCTGGGTCCCCTATCTCACATTCTAAGACTATAGTTTTTTTTGGTAACACCCATTTTTTGAGTCATACCCAACCTTTTATAGTAGATATTGACACACTATCAATGACAACTTGGTGTTCATTTTAGCCTCTACCTAATACTTATTTTTCATATTTTTGGATTAATATGCTTTATGGTGAAAGCTCTTAGACCTTTAAAAAGAAAGACATGAAGAAAAACAAGAAAAAATGAAGAAAATTGGAAAAACAAAGAAAGAGAAACAATAAAGGAAGATTCAAAGAAATGCAACAAATAAGAAAGTCCAAGAGAAAATCAACAAAACAAAAGAAAAATGAAGAAAAAGAAGCAACAAAAAAAGAATAAGAAGCCAAATTAAAGTTTTCTCTCTACCAAAAAAAAAAAGAGGAAAGAAATAAGAAGATCGAAAAAAAAGTTCAAGAATGAAGATTTAGGATGTCTCGTGTCTATTTTTTAGATTGAGTTGTATTTTTTTTCTTTTTGATCTTGGTGAGAAAAGGTCATGACGACGATATGATAGAATGTAAAGGATAGTACAAGGGAGAAAACCCTGAAGCTGGATGTTTTCTCGAAGTCCATGCTACAAACCCTATTTTGTTATGATACACTTTAGCCTGAACAATGTAAGAATCATCATGTATGAGGGCATCTTTCCTGCATGCATTATGGTCTGCACTGAAGAATTCAAAGTACCCCCACTGGGCACACCCCCCTGTCTTGTACACTCTAATGGTTGCCATATTCAGATGGGGTCTATTCGCACTTCAGTTTATTTAATATGGTTTATGGCTCTAAAGTGGGAAACATTTAGAAGGCACGTAGGGTCTATACATGATCGACTCTGACCATGTTGACTGATTTTAAGCAAGTTCTATGATAACCTTTATTTTTCCTTTTTAGCTTAGCTTATACCGAGCTCATTTTAGTCTTGTTCTTACTTGAAGACAAGTAAGGTTTAAGCTTGTGGTGGTTTGATAGTTTATTTTATTTACTTCTTTTATGTTGTTTATTTTAGCATTTTTAGTCTTTTTGTTATTTCCGCATTGCATATTTCATAATTTCTTTATCTTGAATTGTATTGAGTGCTTTCTCTTTTGCATAAGGTGTTTTGCAGGTTTTTGTGAGCCTTGTTGCATTTGAGGATTATCTTGTTGCTGAGTTGCTAGGCTTTGTGGACTGTTGAGGAGCTATTGGGATTTACTGGATCCACATTAGAAGTTTTGGGCTTGGTGTGTTGAAGACTTGGATGGGTCATGGATACTTTAGGGTGGTTCTAGGCTCTCTATTTTGAAGACAGAAGATTTTTGGTCCATATTTGAATGGTGTGAGGTGTGAAGGGGACCAAAGGAATCTCAAGTAGAAGAGGAATCAACCAATGCGAATTCAACATCATGTGCGTGGGTGAGGTCTCCACTTGCACAACTCTTTACGCCCACCTGCATACCTTCCTTCCGGGGGGCATTTTGGTCATTAAACCTTTCATTTATCTTGGGGTTAGGTCTTGCAGCCCCTAGATCGATTTTGGATACCATTGGAGCTGCATGAGGTGATTTTTGGAGAGCTATAACATTCATCCTCTCATTTCTTCTAGTATTTGCTATCTCCTTGATGTTAAAACACTTTTATTATCATTGTCTTGTTTCTATGGGTGGCTAGTCACTTTATTTTGGTTGACTTGGGCTAAAACCCTTGGATATTTGTGAGTTTTGAAGGATATATGGTTGGTTATTATTTATGTCATGTTTATGATTCTTAGTTCATAATTCTTAGGCTTCTTTGATACTTTGATCATGAGCTTGGTACTTGATGAACAATTGTCGGTCTCTTTCTTTGATTTAGCAATAAATCAATGAATTTGCTTAGAACACGAGTTTTATGATGGTAGACTCATCTCTAGCTTATGGAACATTACTCATTTATGGATGTGTAAGAACTGACATCCTCCATGAATTAGGAATTCCTTCATTCTGAAGGCTAATTAATTTTAATGGTTCAGTTGTTTCAACTGAATCCTTGATTTTGATTAATAAGGTGTGTTGTGGGATTACCCAACCTTCATACTACCTTTGAGGAATTTTGACATATTATGCTTTATGATTGTTATAACTAATCTGGGTTAAATGATAAGTTTACATATTGAATCTTAATGATAGACAAATAAATATTCATTGTGTTGAATTGCCTTAGTTGACCAATTCTCTATAATATTTGAGCATTTTACCATCTTTTTTAATTGCAAGGTTTTTTTTTTTTATTCTTCAAGTCTTTAAGTTTTCAAACAAATCACAAAACCTCTCATTTTTAGTTTAATTTTAGTTGGTTAGTTGTAGTTCACTTGTTTAATTAGATTACACGTGTAATTGAATAAAAACATTATATTACGTAATCATATTTTTGTGACACTTTATGATTATATTTTTTTTTTACATGTAAACTTTAGTTTGTTTTTTGCATTTGTGTGGAAAAAAATTGGAAATTATTTTATTTTTTTTACTATTTAAAAGAAATCATTTTACCGACAGAATAGTAACGAAAAAGTCTGTTACGAAAATTTAAGACTACCCGTTGGTAATCTGTTAGTAAAAGATTCAATTGGTAATCCGTCAGTAAAAGATTGCATCGGTAATCCGTCACTGAAAGTTTTTGTCGGTAATCCGCCACTAAATGTGTTTGTATGTACTCTGTCGTTAATTTGGTCCAAGAAGTCCAACAAATGGTCCTTGCTATCTGTCGATAATCCGTCGCAAATTATGTCGACATTCTGTTAGTAATATTTACCCAGATAGTTGACATACCTAATTCTGTCGGAAATTGACTTTAGCGACGAATTTCCGGTGAATATTGCTATTGGAAATTGCCCAGTTTTCTAGTAGTTTCAAACCTAGGAACTCAAACAAAATATTTGCATGTTTCAAACCTAGGAAATTAGATTAAACATTTGTAGATGTGATTTCTTGCATGTTACAAAGAAAGGGTTCAGACTTTTTGAAGATTTAAAACCTGGAAATTCAAAGAAAAGGTCTTGATTCTTGAAGATTTCAACCTAGGAAAATCAAACAAATCATTTGCATCAATGAACATTTGAAGATTTCAAATATGGAAAATCAAACATCGCACTTGCAGATGTTGGTTCAATAGAGTAAATAGAGAGATGAGCAAAGAAAAAGTCCTAATTTCTTGCTATATCCTTTTCGATTATTGAATTTTGAGAAAGAGAATGATGGTATTTTTTGGAAAAGGAAAGTTAAGGATGAAGAGATCAACAATTTTGATTTCTTTGCAAACCGTTGGATTGCTTAATTTTATATGATATGGATCATAGCATACAAAGATTCTTGCCTACTCATCAGATTGATTTATTCTATTAGCGGTGACACTGACACGACACCAATAGGGAAAATCAGCATTAGGGGCGACATGGAAAATAGAGGCAACACGGGCAATACGGATAGCATAGACGAAAGGGGTGACACCGTTAAGGGCAACATGTGCAGTTTTAGTGATATTCGGTCTGTCCCATTGGATGTCATCCCTAATACGCATATTGCCCCTATTGGTGTTGCCCTTATTGCTTTATTTTTGTAGTGTTTTATGAAGATCCATTAGTAATTCATGATGTGATGGCATTTCCATACGACAACAAAACAATAATTTCAATATCATATTAATTATGATATTAATACGGATAACATTCATTATAGGATAAATTTTCGTACATTAAAAAAGAAGTAGCACTAAAATATTACATGATACATGAGGAAATTTATGACATAAAATAACAATGTAATAAATTAGTAGAAAAAACCTGATATACAATGAAAAATAAAATAAAATTATAAAAAAAGTCGGATAGTTGTGGATATAAGATTAAACTAGCCTATGACTAGACCCAAACAACAGTAAGCATGTACAACATTAGTAGTGATATAGGGTACATTAGATAGATCACGTAACCAGTCCAAAGTGGGTAAACTTTCCTTGTACTTGTCAAAACTGACATCCCTACACAAATTATCATCACAACCAAAAGCTGAGCTGATACATCCCATGAAAGATCTTTTATGTACACAATTAATAAGAATGTCGTCAAACTACTCATACTACTCATGGAGACTCCTGAATAGATCTGCATAAAAAACAACAAAATAAACAAGGTCAAACCAAATTCCTTTTCAGCTTTACACATCTATATGGTGTATGAAGATGCATTAACATAAAAAATCACCTGAGAAAACGTTAAAGATGAGGCTCGTTCAGTCTTTTGGGTTGCAGAGCGAATCGTTGATAAGATACGTGATATGTTTGTGGCACATGGTACTACACAATATGGGATGAGAAAGGAAGGGACATTCGCATGATTAGCAAAAGTCATAACATTCGATATAAGTGGTGATGAAACAAGACCCGACAGAACAGTCCCAAAGATTATTAGACTCAAAGCCTCTAAAAACTCCAATATCGAAGTTTCAGCCTTAGAGATTATTTCCTTAGGTAGCAAAGCGTTTTGATGTTCTTCATCTGCATCCTATATAAACAAACATTTAAGAATTAGGTCACTTTACTTGTTAGTAACATGAAAATAGGCAAGTTTCGTGATGCATGCATTCAGATAATTAAAACTCTAGATGCAAGCTATCAATATCTTAAACCATTTTTTTTTAAGTCAAAAGGGCCTTGCAAGTTGCAACAATATATGCTCAAAAAGAAAGCAAAAGATTCTCTTAAATTTCCTGAAATAGAAAGTTACCTCACTAGGTTTGGTGGCGAAGAAGCTAAGAGGGTTATAATCATTTTGAGAGACGGATTTCCTTGCTTCCCGGAGCCATTTCATTAGAATTCTAACAAACTCATTTTCTTCAATAGATTGGTCGCCAGAGATATCAAACCGATCCATAATAATTTCTACAAGATCATCTTTTGTTGCATCATTTGTTTGCAATTGTATTCCTAGAAGGAAAGTTTTCAATTCAACCTTCGATACTTTCCCATCTTGATTTTCATCAAGTCCCTTATAAATCCTGCACATCGATCAATATTTTTTCAATCGTGATCATTTTTCTATATAGTTCCAGAAATTAAAGAGAATTATGAGAAGGAAATGTACTAACTCTCTAATAAGCCGCACATTTGGCTTCCCGTTTGTAGAGAGTAACGTCTGTAATTTATCCTTGACAAATTTTTGTGTCACATACTCGGATCTCCTGTTCTCTATCCATGGTTGGAACATCTACACGTAAATTAAAAGGAATTATTTTCACTGAAATATATATAGCCTAGCAAGGTTAATTGAGATTTTCGATGGTTTGAAATATTAAAGGCTAACCTGATACGTAACGTAAGTAATGTACATAAACAACACAATGATGAGAGTGAGTAGAATTATCACTCGGGTTATTGATGTCGAATTGATGATTGTTGGGAGTTGGAGAAGGATAAAAGGGATTGCTGACACAAGCATGATTCTTGCGGTGTAGCTTGTTTCATTATCGGTTGTAACTCCATATGCTAAAAAGAAAAAAAGACATAAGTTACCAAAAGTTAATATATATCTTAATGTGTAAAAGACTAGTGTATGCACCTGTCAATTTTTTGAAGAATGATGGTTCTTCTTCTTCTGATGAGATGGAGTCGTCATCATCATCCGAAAGATCATAGCTTCCAAAAGTGATGACTGATGGCCAAATTATCGTTAGACTCATGACCATCGATCCTGTTAGCGTGTTCATACTAGAAGTAGTTGATGAAGCACCTCCGTCTTCACTTGATAATGCTGACTCTGCAAATCAATTAACATATTTCTTTTATTCGATATATGTTCTTATTTTGCGGTTTTCATTGCTCCATGTGTATGGGTTGCATTTGCATGACGAATGAGAGTACTAAAACCTTGTCATATATTTTTATTAGTATCTTAGTAAAATTATATAGGTTTGTAAGATAATATACACAAGACATAATTTAACAACTAAATTGTATTCATAGTTATGTACGTCTTATATAGCTAAACGTTTATAGAAAAAAACAAATTAATTACGATTAAAACATCAATTTTGCATGAGTAAGTATTTCTTAAAAATGACATGCTTCTTCAATTTTGAAGATATTCTAAATGTTTCAATGATGGATGCCACATGTTCAAGTTAGAATGTGTTACGTGTGAGATGTTATATAAAAGTTAATTTGAGAAAGAAAAATAATGTTTCAACTGAAAATGTTAAAACTTAAAAGATATTACCATTACCTACAAATAAAATAGTAACAATAATAATAATAATAATAACTTTTCGCATAAAGAAACATAAAATAAAAATCTGGGAAAAAGAAGCTTACGAAGGACGAGGAAAAGCGTAGGGAAGTTTGCAAGGATATGAAACAAACTTGCACCAAATATACCCGGCCCGATAAGACCAAAGAACTTATCGGATCCTTCAGAAACATACTTCTGACCAAGAGCCATCAAGTATTGATAAACCATATACAGGAAAAGTGCTCCCCATGTTTCGCTTGTGCATGGTAAGAACCCATATTTAGGTTCGCATGTCACTGTTGCACCCTCTATATTTCCAAAAAACTCCATCAAAGCCACCACGAAAATAATTAAACTCCCATTTTTCACGTATATTTTCATCTTTCTTCGTGGATTTATAAGTGAATATCTGCTTAGAAATAGTGTTTGCAATTAGCTAATTAAGCTGGATTGAGAAAGCAAAGTGGTGACAGGATTCAAGGGTGTTAAAGAAAAAACTCATGAAATTGAACAGGATATATAGGTGAAAGTATTTGATGAGCTTTTAGAATGCTTCTATGTATTTATAGACATAAATATAGGTGTTGCTTGTCTCAATATAGCAATGGTTGACGTATGATTTGTGATTAATTGATTAAAATATTTTCACGAATATTTAAACCTATTAATTAAGTTGAATCGCATATCTTTTGAAGTACCATAACCATTTATTACGTTAAGAGTAAATTACATTTTTGGTCCCTATGGTTTGGTTAGATTCGTATTTTCAGTCCGACTTTTAAAAATTTGACAAGATGCATCCCTACTGTTTAAAGAAATTGCATTATACATCCTTAGTCCATTTAAAAAGACTATTCTACCCTTTTATATTTTTTGTTATATATATATATATATATATATATATATATATATATATATATATATATATATATATATATATATATTCAATTGAGAAAATAAAAAAATTGAGAATAGGAGAATCATTCTTAGCCAATCATTTATCTAACATATAGACCTTTAAAAAACATGCGTAAAGGTGGCAATCGTGTCGTGTCGTGTCGAAACACTAAACAGGTTGAAAGTGCTTGACCCTAACCCGACCCATTTAATTAACGTGTCGTGTCGTGTCAACCCGTTTATTTTCGTGTCGAGTTCGTGTCGGGTTTCGGGTTAGGGTTATACCTTAAAATATGTTGTGTCATGTGAAGTTAAAAGATTGAGCATGTTGAAAGAATAGGAGTTTGGTAGGAGAAAATGAAAAACTAATTGTTTTGAGGTAAAATAGATGAAGCCATAGCAAGTTTAGATGACAAAATTAAAAGAATGGGAGTTGGGGAGACGGATGACAAAGTCATGAGGATGTGAGAGTGGTGAAAGAGACTGGGTAGTTTGGGAGAGAATGAAAAAACTGAAATGAAAACTTGATCTAGACGGCTAAGTCATTTGAATATTACAAAACAATTCAATTCGAAGGTTTTTTTACTTATGCTTTTGGTTTTGTATCTTTCTAGTTTATTTAAATAATTCAAAAAACTTGCATATAAATAAACGGGTCATTTTCGAGTTGAAATTCTCAACCATAACCTTACCCATTTAATTTTCGTGTCGTGTTGTGTCAACCCGTTTATTTAAACGGGTTGAAATATCTTACTAAAACCCGTTTATTTCGTGTCGGGTTTCATGTCGTGTCAATTTTTGCCACCTCTAAACGTGCGTGTCATTTTTTCATTAGGGACATATTTGTAGATTAGCCACTTTTTTAGATTGAACTTACCAGTTCTTTGTCTCCAGTTTCCGATTTGATGTGATCTTTATCTCGTTTGAATCAGATATAAAGGAATTGATTATCAAGATTCTTTTCTTTACATAATTCGTTAGCAATTACACGTATTTTTTCCATTTATCATGAAGTTTTGCATCTGTATTGCAATTTTCTTATTCGTATTCAGTTTCCGATTTGATCAGGTCTTTATCTCGTTTGAATCGGATATATTGGAGTTCATTATCAAGATTATGACTTTATATAATTCGTTAGGAATTACACGTATTCTTTCCGTTTATCGTGAAGTTTCAAATCTGTATTTCAGTTGTTTCATCGAATTTTTGTTCTATAGTTTGAGATCTTTGTTTCGATTTTATGGATCCAATCAGAGCTGATTTAAGTTTCAATCAGATTGTTTTTACGCTATGAAGTGAAAGAAATTGCTTAATTGATCACGGGTTCATATGATCTTTATTGCAATTGCATCATCTGTTCGGAGCTGATTTCATTTTCTTTCAGATCGTTTGTACGTTGAGGTGAGATATATTCGAACTTAATCATGTTTTTCATATTTACGACTTTTTTTTTGTGTGTGTTTTTTGTTTTAATTTTGTTGTCAATCAGTTTCTATTTTATTTTATCATGATTTTCATCGCTATTAAGATTGTTTTTGTTGTTCTGTACATATCAATTGGTTTATTATGTCAAATTCGAGTCTTATTGAGGGTGATTTGGATTCTTCGACGTGTGAGAGTGAAGAAGAAGATGTTGAGAACTTATTTTTTTGAAAGTATCACTTATTGAATTATTAATTTTTTTTTAATTTTATCGATTATCATGTATTTACATATGAATCTATTAATCTGAATAAATTGTTGGCTTATTCATATATGAATAAACATGTGATAACTATAATTTTGAATTTATTATCATTTTCTTTTTATTCATATATGAGTAAGTTCTGTTTTATTTTATATTTTTTTTAAATCATATGAATTTTATGTATTTATATATGAATAAACGTGTGATAACTATAATTTTGTTTTATTCATATGAATTTCATGTATTCATATATTATTGTTTTATTCATATATGATTGTTTTGTTCATGCATTAGTAGATTGATTTAGATTTATAATTTTTTATTAGGTGAATCTTCGAGTTCAGTAGATGATGTGCAATATCATTATATACTTATCAAGAAAGCATTTTTCCTTTCACCACATTCATTTGAAACTCCCATGTATTTTTTTTCCTTTCACCACATT
Source organism: Lactuca sativa (assembly GCF_002870075.4). Classification (NCBI taxonomy): domain Eukaryota; kingdom Viridiplantae; phylum Streptophyta; class Magnoliopsida; order Asterales; family Asteraceae; genus Lactuca; species Lactuca sativa. The sequence continues at coordinate 32,126,901 of NC_056629.2, read as the reverse complement.
CATTTGAAACCCCCATGACTTTTCAATTTCTTTCTAATAATATTTATAATTTTGTTAATTAAGTTAAACAAATATCAAATCTAAAGTGTAGTCATATATAAGCTAAATTTCAATATTAAAATAATATCATTACTTCTACTTATAAAGTTATGTTTTTTAAATTTTAACATATTATACTTAATTTATTAGTTTTAATATATTGTTGGATGTAAATCATTATCATTTTAAAGATGTAATTCTCGAACAGTTTGAATAAAACACTTAAATTATTAATTTAAAAATGACATTATAGGGTCAACTTAAATATAAATTTTAGGTTAACTTAAACAACCCAAATAATATATTGTAAATAGTTAATAGTGATAATTTGTAGTGTATTTCTAATAATGATTATAAGTTGGTTAATAAGGTTAAATAAATATCAAGCCTAAAGTGTAATCATAAGTCAACTAAATTTTAATTTTTAAATAATATATTTACTTCTACTTACAAAGTTATGTCTTTAACTTTTAACATATTATACTTAATTTATTAGATTTAATATGTTGTTATATGTAAGCCATTATCAGTTTAAAGCTACAACCTTTGAACATTTTGGATAAAATGCTTAAATTGTTAACTAAAATATAACATTACAATGTCAACATAAATACAAATTTCAGTTCCACTTAAAAATCAAAAAAATATTTTATAAATAGTTAAAAGTGATAATTTGTAGTGATAAATGTTAAAACTAAATTGCAATCTCAATTTCATTAAAATATTACTAAACATATTTTTATAATGGTTAAAAGTTCTCAAATGAGTAGCTTAAAATAACTTATAATAACAATAGTTAAAAATAAATCTATATCAATGATTATATTGTTACATTTAAAATCAAAAAATAATTTTTGATGTTTTAAATAATTATAATGATGGAATTTAAAACATTAACCAAATCAATTTAAAAAAATTTGTTAACAATAATAACAAATATAAATAACATTAAACCATATATTAAATTTAATTTTATTCATGTGTAACTCACGAGTAGAATTCATTCAAACGATTGAGATTATAAAGTTATAATAGATGTATATATTATCATATAATTCAAAATAATCAATATATTATTTGAATTTAGTATACAAACTATTATACCAAATTTAACAACAATGTTATTGTTATATTAAAAAAAAACATATTTTTATAAAAACTTCAGCTATACACGTGTTTCTGCGCATTACAATGTTAACTTAAATATAAATTTCAATTCCACTTGAATAACCAAAGAATATTTTGTAAATAGTTAATAGTGATAAATTGTAGTCATAAATACAAAAACTAAATTGTAATATCAGATTAACTTAAATATTTCCTAAATATATATTTATAATTCTTAAAAGTTTTCCAAATAAGTAGTTTAAAATAACTTTTAATAACAATAGTTAAAAATAACTCTATATAAATGATTATATTATTACCTTTAAAATAAAAAAATAATGTTTGATGTTTTAAATAATTATAATGATAGAAATTAAAACATTAAGCAAATAAATTTTAAAAAATTAATTGACAATAACAACTATAAATAACATTAAACTATATATTATATTTAATTTTATTCATGTGTAAGTCACGGGTAGAAGTCATTCAAACAAATTGAGATTATGAAGTTATAATAGATGTATATATATTATCATATAATTCAAAATAATCAATATATTATATCAATTTAGTATAAAGATTATTATATCAAATTTAACAACAACGCTATTGTTATATTTAAAAAAACATATATTTGTAAAGACTTAAACTATATAGTTACTTCTGTGCAACGCGCGGGCATTCGCCTAGTTGTAGTAATGTAATTGGAGAACATGTCTATAAGCCAGATGTACCTATTCAGTTTATTCAATTTAAATGTTTAATCTTCAAATCGTTAGAGTTAGCCATCAAAATGCATTATGAGTATGCTGAAATTGGTGGTTTTGATGTGAGACTGAGCACACAATCAAGGTTTGATAACAAGATTATAAAGAAGATACATGTTATATGTAATCCTGGTAGCAAACAGAAAAATAAATATTGTGACACATTGGTTACAAGTGGTGTTATGAGGAAACAAAATTCAAATTCAAGAGTTATTAGTTGTCAAGCAAAGATAATATTTGAATCTGTGTATGGAACTCTAGATTATAAAGTTTTTTTAGTTTGATGAACTTCACAACTATCCACTTGAAAAGAGAAGTGATTTAAAAAAGCGATGAAAATATCATATTCAGAAAAAGAGTTTATAGTGTGTGCTTCCATGTCAAAAATAGGTCCAACTATGGCTCATAAGTTAAGGGAAAGTTTGAGATGTGAGTACGAGTTTGTAAAGCCCAAAGTAGTTGACTATAAAATTTGAAGGAGAGATATCAATAGGATTATAGGTTATAAAGATGCCCAAATGATAGTAAGCACAATGAATGACCGTCGAACTCATTATCCAAATTACTCATTTGAGTTTAAATGTCAAGATGATGTTTTGGACTCTATGTTTTGGGCTGATGAAATGGAGAAGGCATATTATAATGAATTTGGTGATGTTATCTCGTTTGATGCGACTTTTCGAATAAACAAGTAAGGTATTTTATCTACTTTTTTATAGCTTATTCATATATGAATATTTTAACTTTATTTTTAATGTTAAGTTTTTAATATTGAAATTATTTTAATAATATACTGTAACTGTATTCATACATGAGTATTTTTATATTCACTTGTGAATACATCAAAAAATGAATTTAATGAACATATTTTTTTGTGTTATAGGTATCGAATGGTTTTTGTTTCATTTACTGCTATTGACCATCATAAAAATTCAGTTATTGATGGAACGGGGTTGCTAAGCAATGAAAGCATTGAGTCCTACTCTTGGTTGCTAAAATGTTTCTTAAAACTCTTGGGAAAGAACCAACACTTGTTTTAACCGATCAAGATGCTGCAATAAAACAAGCTATTGTGAATGTGTTTTCTAATTCAAATCACCGATTATGTATGTGACATATAGTGAAGAAGTTGAAAAACAAAGTATTATTGTAATATATTTCAAATATGCTACATAGTATTTAGTTATTAATAGATGAATATAGTAATTTTTTCAATATTAGTCTATTCATTTATGAATATTTATTATTATTTTACTTATTAATATTTATTTATTTATGAATAAATATAGAAGTTTATTTATTTTTGTTTTAATACATATATCAGATGTTTATTTATGAACATAGACTTTAGAAAAAGATTCTCGAAGCTTGTTTGGGACATTAATATGAAACTTGATGTCTTTGAGGTGAAGTGGGGTTTGCTTATGAAGGAATTCAATCTTAAAGGCACGAGATGGTTTAAAAACATTTTTACAAAACGTGATTCATGGATACGTGGATATTTTAACAATATTCCAATGTGTGGGTTGATAAAGACCACGTCGAGGTCAAAGAGTATGAATTCATTCTTTAATACCTACTCAGAAAGTGGTAATTTACTTTTGAATTTCATGATGAATTACAACACTGTCATTCAAAAGCAAAGGAATACTGAACGAGAGCTTGATAAGGCATCAAAGAAAGCATCATATAAAATGGAAACACCTCGAGAAATAGAACTACAAGCATCGAAAGTTTATACAAGTACATTATTTTTTGAGGTGCAAAAGGAAATATATAAAGCAAGTTTTTTCTGTATATACTCGTATGTTGTTATTGAAGATGGGTGAGAAGTTTACATTGTGCAACAAAACAGTGAAAGCGAATTTTAAAGTGAATTTAAGGTAATTTAATAGTTTTTTATGAATAATATAATGTTTATATATGAATATGAGAGAATTTAAGGTAATTTAATAGTTTTTTATGAATAATGTAATGTTTATATATGAATATGAGAATATTCATATATGAATATTCTGATCATTTTAAAGTTAGAACATGTGCATATATGAATTTAATATCTTATATGAATATTTACAATGTTATGATTCATATATGAATTTTTATTTATGATTATTCTTATATGAATATGAATTATTGTATACGATTAGAATGTAATATTCATATATGAGTACTTATATATGATTGTTTATATATGAGTATTCCTATATGAATTTAAATGTGTAAATTTTGTTTAAAATGTTTCTATTCCTATTCCAAAAGAGATTAATATTCATGTTGCTCAAGTTCAAAGCAATAAAGGTTTTGAAATCAAGAAAAGAATTCCATGTGCAGGTGAAACAACATATGAAAATTCTAAAAAAGAACATAGAATGTGCTCAGGATATGGAAAACGAGTTCCTTACAACTTACATACATGTCCAGTAAGAATTGCAGTTGCTCAATCAACAAAAGACAGTTAGGGTTTTTGTTTTTGTTTTTTTTTTTTTTTGTTTTTTTTTTTTAAGTTTTTTGGTTCTATTTATTTATGAATATATGCAGATAATAAAAATAAACAATCATATTCATGTATGAATAATACAGATTTATATGGATAGGGTAAATTGATATTTGAAATATATGTTATTTTAAAATGAATATATCATATTTGTTTTTTAATTTACTAATAATTAAGTTGTATGGACATGGTAAATTGATATGTGAAATACACATATTATTCGTAAATTATTAATAAATGAATACATCACATTTGTATATGTTTTTGATTGAAGACATTATTATTTACATATTAAAGGTAAATGAATATATCATATTGGTATTCATTTTTGAATAAACTTAAATAAAATTGAAAACTAGCAGAAATGAATACATCATAAATGAATACAAGTATGAATACGTCATATTTGTTTATTAATTTACTAATAAATAAGTTATATTCATATCTGAACTTTGTTATACAGACATATTACTCCTAACATAATCATAAATCAATGCATCATATTTGTATTCATTTATGATTGAAGACATATTATATACATATTAAATTTAAATGAATATATCATATTGGTATTCATTGATGAGTAAACATAAATAAACTTTGAAAATAGTTGAGTATAGAAAACTAACATAAATAAGCAAACTTGTTTTTATTACATAATCATTCAACACAAGATAATAAAACCTGTTCATGAGCATTTCACATATTATTTAAACGATGTTGAATAACACTTAACAAACCCTCTAAAAATTATTTCACAGACTCATCTTACATGTCCTCCATATTCATTCAACTTCAACACAAATTGTTCTATACCATCTCACTTCATCACAAACAATCATCAATATTCTTTTAACCTTTTTTGAATTGTTTGCATAGCCTTGTATGCATGAGCGGTACACACTTTGAATTCCACATTTTGATATTTTTCAGCAAGATCTAACACCTTAGCTTTCAACATGTTAATTTCAGTAGTTAGCATTCGGTGTGCATACCTTTTCCTGAGGTTCTCTAAAGTAGTTTGTTGAATTGCACTTTCTTTATGAAGACCTGGTTTCCACTTTGAGATTGACTGTCCTATCTAGGCCTCCATATGTCTCATTAAAAAGACCCCACAATCAACTTTGTTTTTAATTGTCATCCATGACATTTCAAGTCGTTGGGGTATGATGCTTTCTTTTGAGATGACATTGACTCTTGAATGGTTTATTTTTGTAAAGTATCTCACAAAATTTTTTTTTCTGATCATTAAATAAAATAAAAGTTAGATATGTAATAAAATGGTTCTTATACATTGCTGTGAATTGGGTACTTACCAAAGGTTTCAATAGTAATCCATATTTCCCTTCATAATCCTCCTCAACTGCATTATTTTCTAGAATTTCAATTGATAGTTTCTTTAAGTTGAAGACAATCACCAAAATGTGTGCACTTCTAACAACTAGAAAGAATACATGTTTTTTATGTATATAATGGTAAGTATTTTTTTTTTTTTGATAAAATATATATAAAAAAACAAGTTTAATTAATATAGTGCGCATGTCAATATCTTTTATGTTCAAGATTTTTTTCTACCGATCAATGCTGTCATGAAAAAGTTCTCCTTGAAATTTTCTTACGTTTTTTTATTAGACAATGTTGAAGATACATAAGCATTCTATAACCAATATAATTGTAAAGGATTAGTAAGTTGTTAATCCTAAATGAATACATCATTTTGGTATATTAATCATAAGTATATACTAAAGATATTTATTTTTTATTTTTATATTCATAAATGAATACATCATTTTCTAATAATCATATGTGAATTTCAGTTGCATAAACATAATTATCTTAAATGATAGTAAATAAATCTAATATTCATAAATGAATACATCATATTGGTATATTCATTTATTAATAAAGAAGAAATTGATGTTAGATCACAAACTTACATAAACTTCAACTTTCAAGAAAAGTATGTATGGTGAATTTCTGAAATCCTTTCCTAGTTCTTGGTGGTTAATTAAATCAGTCCAAGTGTCTAAAACTTCTGCAAAAATCTCTGTGTTTGCATATAGACTTTCTATAACTGCTCTTTCTGTTACCTGACCATATTTTGTCTGGACAACCAGATCTCTGCAAATATATAATCAAAATGTCATACATTATTATCTATATAATAATCATATATGAATATGTCTATAAAATACAGTTACTTACGATGTATTCCCTTGCAGGTTGAATAACCACTCACATATAATACTCTCCTGATCTCAATACATTTTTTCAAGTTAACAAGTTAACTTGGTCCTTGGCGACACGTTCAACGATAATCGTGCCTTGCGAGGTGCATCTCCCTGGTGCCATGACATATATACAATTTCAGACTTTTAATTGAACAAGTTAACTTAAATACGACAGCTCTTTGAAAGATACTGGCTAATTGACAATTTGTATAGTTTCAATCCTACAATTCCTTGTGAAAATAGATTGGCGTGTAATAACCATCAACTCCTTTCCAAGTTTCTGCTCCTTGCTCAGAAATTTCGATACAGTCTCCATGAGTCTCTTCTTCCTTTCGAATGCGCACTTTTAAGACAAACAAAACTTTGAGATAAAAAATAAAAGTAAAAATAAACTTAGCACGTAGTAGAAATAACTAAGAAATAAAAATAATATTAATATACACTCAAAATAAAATATTTTTGGATTTTTAATTTTTTGAAAAAAAAAATAAAACAGAAATAAACATATTTTTGGAATTTTTTTTTTAAATTTTATGTTTTTTTTTTTTAAAAAAATTTTCCCCCTTAAATTTGTGCATAGAGGAAAAATATGAACAAATTTAACAAAAGACAAAACTAAGATACAAAATGTACAAAACATAAACTTTTGGGATTAAAGTTGCCAAGTAATTCAATATCGTTTATCAGCACACACATGCATGTTTAGCTCTGGTCAATCACCAATATTGTGGTCCACTTAAACATAAATGATATACGTAAGTTGAACAGATCAAAAGTGACAAAATTTTGTGACTATATTCCTAAGAGACCGTTTAGCTGACGACGACAAAGGATATTGTTGTCAACTTAAATTCAACAGCGAGATCTACAGTCAACTTTTGTTTAATTCAATTTCATGTGCACTAGAACGTGTTCCCCTTTTCACGACATACCCTAGCAATCAAGGAATTCCAAAGAACTCTTTACTTTAGGTGAGTGCCTAATTATTTGAGAGAGAATATGGATATAGAGATGCATATGTTGTGCCCCAGGTCGAATCTCTTCCAATTACGTAGAGGGGACAACATATGACTAACTCAGATTGAGGGATAAAGAGATAGAAAATTGCATATGTTGTGTTCCAAGTCAGATCTGCCGATCACGCATAGGGGACAGCATATGAGTGACATAGATAAATAGAGAGAAACATCGATAGAGATGTATAAAAATAGAGGTGCATATATTGCGTCCCAGGTCGGATCTTCCGATCACGCAAAGGGGCAACATATGACTGACATAGAGCATAAGGAAGAAAAACAATTTCACACAGACCTACTTTATCAGAACCCCACAGCCACCCTATCAGCACCAGAATTAAGGACATAAGTTCGTACATCGAAGAAGTGTTGAGCCATAGTTATAGATGATAAGTAACTTTAATGTATCTTGTAGGCTCCCTTGTTTATCTCACTGATCCATCTATCCAAGTGACGTATGGTCAGTCCAAATGAAACTATCTAAGCCCAGATGAGTCAACACTGTCAAGTCCTTTCATTGTCAATTTTATCTAGTCCTTTTATTTTGAATCCTTTATGCCTACCAACACATTGAACACATAGTCTAAACAATTCAGCTTCAGTGCATTACACACATCTCATATTGCCCTTTAGCACTAAACTTCATATGACTTCCCAAGATACTTACGAAAGAAAACATATTTTTGTATTTTTGATTTTATAATTTTTTTTGTATTTTGATCTCCCCCCCCCCCCCCCCTAAATTTGTGCATGAGGAAAAAACGAAATAAAATAAATGTGCAAATAAAAAATTGTCTTCAAAACGAATCATTTTAAGAAAAACTTAGAAGTATCAAGAAGAAAACTCAAACCATAGTTCAACAATTTAAGTTACATCTAGATGATCTAAGAACGACACGCATATGCAGCAACATGTTCAGCCTCAGCCATTTTTCAGTTCCAGAACAAAGTTAACAGATTCAACACGCCATTAAATACGATCCCTATTTGTGATCCTTTCTTTCTTCCTTTCCGCAAAGGACGCATACCCTTAACTAAAGTTATGAATGTTGTGCAGTTGAGAGATGTCTCCTGTCATGTGCCTGGAACAGCCACTAACAACTTACCGAAGTCTGATGATATTCCTCCCTAGCTGCTCTGACACAGAGTGCATGATTAGTTGCTTTTAGGAACCCACTCCATTTTGAAACTAGGTTGACCTTTATCATCTACACAATATACTCTCTCCCATGACATATCCTGTTTGTCACACACAAAAGATGAAGAAGAGTTAGAATCATTTGATGATTTAGGAGTATGAACCTTTGCTACCCATCTATAGTCAGTTTTAACATTTGATCGGATGGATGCCTCAACACTCTTTTTAGAACTTGAAACCGACCTCCGAGATGACTTCGATCTAAACGATCTTGATCTAACATAACCATCTGTTGAATTTGGCTTCTTGTTAGACATTCCCTTCTTGTCCTTGGGAGATTGATTCTTGCCCTTCTTAGCATTCCAGTTACCATTGTGTGAACGTGACCTTGAAGGGTTTCTTTTGGAAGATCTCCCTCTAGGCATGTTCTACTAACCTTGTGCATAGTAAGGAACATATAAACGATGTGGGAAATTTCTGGCATTGTGACCGAGAGTCTCACAGTTAAAGCAAGTCTGTCTTTTCATATAAATCAGATTGTGATTTGTTCCTTGTCCAACAGAATTTTGTTTCGAAGAACTTCAACAAGCACAAGCACAAAAACATTTGTTAGACTGCTTGACAGATTTTTGTGGCTGAGATTTTTCAACAATGGGGGTATCATCATTACAGGCTTTTGAAACCTTTTCAGTAGAACTAGAATTGATTTTGTTCTGCTCACTCCCATATTACATTGCTACATTCTCTACACATGAAGTAGAAGCATTAGAATCGTTCACCTCATCACGAGTTTTTGAATCATTATTAGCAGAACAAGAATTATTTGTATTCTGCTCATGCATATCTTGCATTGTGACCTACTCTGCACTTGAGGTAGAAGTATCATAATCGTTCACCTCAACACTTCTAGTGGGACCAGATTGTTCACCCTCAATTGAAATTGATACATAGAGATGTCCATATTGAGCAACTGTCTCTATCTCATTGGTTTCAAGGGGCGGGGTATAGTTATCATTGAAGGGAGGTGGAACATTGTGATACCCTAGACCCTTATTTTGATTATCTTTAAATTTTAACTGTTTTTCAATCATTGTCTCAACCTTTTTACTTGACACATCAAATTTTTTAAAATTAAAGTCTGCATTTTCAAACTTACATTTCAATGTGTTATGCTCGATAGTTAGACTGACAATCTTTACTTGAGCATAATCATAATGTTCACATTTATCGCTATATTCTGCTTGAAATTTTCTAAAGTCCTTGGTTTTGGCCTATAATTTTTCATTTAATGGTTTTTGGGCCTTTTGAGAGTGTATCCTTCATATTTAAGGTCCTCAATTTCCCTAATTAATAATTCATGTTGATCACGATAATGTTTAATTTTAGCTTCACAGAACTGAGAGCATGAGTTTTCACTTACTTTGGCGATTGAAGAACTCATTATTTACCAAAAAGAATAATTTACCAAAAATAGAACTGATTGTGTAGACAAGAAAAATACCCTTTGACTTGAAACCTCAAAAGTCAAACTTGAAAGTCAAAAGTGAAATTTGAAAGTCAAACTTTTTTCCGAAAAAAAAAACCTTGACCGACAACAAAAATTTCTAGACCGAAAACGAAATTTCAAGACTAAAAATGAGAGTATTTCACCCAAAACGAGGGTATTTGACCGAATACGTGGCTTTTTGACCAAATACGAAGCTTTAGGACCGAAAAGAGGTTGCTGGATCGAAAACGTGGCTTTTGGACTGAAAACAAGCCAAAATCTTGAAAATCTGAAATTACAACCGAGAATGTAAGGGGCTAAATATCCAAACCGAGAACAGGCTGAAAGTTGCGATGCCGAGACCGAGAACGCAAGGCCAAGAACAATTGGACCAAGAACCCTCGCTGCTGACCGTGAACCCTCTCCTGCTAACCGAACACGCTGCTGGCCGCCGAGAACCTGTAGGGTTTGACCGAAGACCGAGGAGTACCGCCGAAATCTTGCAAATTTTGACCAAAACACCCAAAACTTGCCAAAAAAACGAGATTTTCAAATCTTTAATGCCAAACTCGATTAGAAGTCCAAAAATATGAATAACACGAAGAACAAACAGCCAAAAATTCGTCCAAAACAATTCAAAAACACCCATAAATTCAAGAAAAAATGCAAGAAACTCTTAATATCTTGCCAATTCGATTGATACCGATCTAAACTCTGATATCAATTGTAAGACCCAAATCGCTATGTATCAATCGGATTCACTAAGATGGTGCAAAATTGCAATCTAGTGAATGATGCAAGATGTAATATGGAATAAGAACGAGATGGTTAATCTTCAATGCACACTATTATTGATGCATAGTCAGGTACATAAGTTTCATAATTACACTTGGTTTTCTCTTTGATTCTCTCTAGATCACGTTCTTTGCTTATGGCAGCCCCCAAAAATGTCCCTCTCTCTTTACAAGGCACAAATAACATTATTTATACCTAGACCTAATAACAAAGGCCCAACCTAAAATCCAAACAAGACAATATTAAGCCTAACCAAAATCACATGTGATTTCAGCCCAAACAACACCAAAACATGGTGTTTTTGGTCCTAGACCGAGAACTCTAATAGCTTATGAAAAACAAATTATAAACCACAATTTATGACCTAACAGTAATGGGAATTTTGGTACTTCTTATGGTTGATGTTTGTGAAATTAAAAGTTAAAATTTTCTGAAAAATTTGAGTTGTTACAAGTTGGTATCAGAGCCTTGGTTTGAGGGATTCGGGCACACTTTTTGGTGTGTCAATACTCAAAGTAAGTAAACGGTAACAAAATTGCTTTTCAAAAAGAAACCAAAGTTCAATTTCCTGAAAAGATTTTGTAAGAAAAAAGGGAGAATGTAATGCGCGTAATCGGTCGAGCTCAAGTAAGTGTTCCCAATGTTTTAGCCATGCTATAGTATATATGGAAATTAATGTTGTATGGATTATTTGATAAGTGTATGCTTTCAAAGTTGTACATGTTTAGGATTGCATAGCCCTAGAATGAGGGAATCTGCCTTATTCATGTTCCTTGTTTGGTTGTGGTTTAGGGTAGAAGCTTTATTTGACAAGCTATGTGATTCTCTTTATGTATAACTTGCATGCATAGGGCAACCTGCTGTGATTAATCTGAGTTTATGGTTTGGTGAGGGTTGAGAATCCTTGAGCAGTTTAGGATCTGAGTTAGTGTTTTCTTTATGAGTCATAATTTGTGATTGGATGATTTACGGATATCAGGTATGGCTTTAGGGAAAGTACAGGTAGGTGTGGAAAGTAGTATTAGGCCCGTACTACTAAAAGCATAGGACCTGTACCCGAATCAATGACATACCTGGTAGTTCTTTGATGTCCGGTGATGAGGAAACTCTTTCAAATTCCTTATCATGGTTATTTGTGATATTTTCAGCTGAGGATGGTGATGATTACGCGAGGTTCACGTTCAGGATCAGGATCAGGATCAGGTTTAGGCTCGGATGCAGAGCCCATTGATGAGAGGCTGCATGATCTTAACATAACCGATGTTTCTTGTGGCATCCTTGACGCTATGATATTTGGTACCATCAAGGAAGGGATCATGGAGATCATGTAGGAGCGGCTCAGGTCTTTTCGAGCTGAGATTGCTACAGGCCATATTGGGGCCTGAGCTCCCTCGTTTAGGGAGTTTAAGGTGTGTGGAGCGCCTGAGTTCTTTGGGGTCAGGGATCCCATCACTAGTCGACGTTGGGGTGGCGGAGATGAAGAAAACTAGGTATCATTCCATGCTGAGGGATGATATCCATGAGTTTGTGATCTTTTCGCGGTGAAAGACCCTGAATGAGATGGTGGAGAAGTCCCGGGAACATGAAATTGAGTTAGAGCTCGGCACGAAGCGGAAGCCGGAGCAAGTTCAAGAAGCAGTGGGTCAGGCCAAGAAGCCTAAGACCTCCAATCCTCCCAGCAGGGGGCAGTAGTGTCGTGGCCATTGTGCCAAGTGCGGTAAGCCGCACAATGGAGTCTGCCGAATAGCAGGCTCAGCATGTTATGTGGGTGGCTAGCCCGATCACATGAGCCAAGATTACCCCAAGTAGGGCTTGATTTGTTTTCACTGCAACCAGACTAGTCATAAAAAGGCCAGTTGTACGAGGTTGGTTAGAGGAGGAGAATCAGCGGCGGCGCCTGCTCCCCCCACGATGAGGATCACAGATGGCCGCTTGATCAAGTCGGAAGCTCATGTGGTGAAGAGCCGCGTATTTCATCTGACTACTGAGGAGGTCCGATCAGCGCCTGACGTCTTGACTGGTATGTGATCTATTTCTGTTTCGTTTATTTTATTTTTATGCTTATGCAGTTATGATTTTATATAAGGACCTTTTTGGTTAATGGTTTGTTGGCTCAGATTCTTTTTGATTCGTGGGCTACTTGATCTTTTGTATCTCTTGCGCTCAGCAAGAAGTTTCGTGATGCTCCGGGTACTTTGGATTCCCTACTCGAGGTGGAGATTGCGGATGACCGCACCGTTAGTGCTGCAAGGGTATTTCGGAGGAGTGTTTAGAATATGTTCAGGGAGAGGTTTCCTATTGATTTGGTTCCGATTCATTTTGCGAGGATTGAATGTGATCGTCGTGATGGATTGTTTGAGGCCCAATGGGGCTATCATAGATTGTGAGCGTTAGTTAGTGAGGGTTCGAACCCCATGTGGGGGAGAACTGGTTGTTCATGGAGAGAGAGCCCTACATGGGCCAATTCTCTGTTCGGCTGCGAGGGTTAGGAGACTTCTTCAGCAGGTTTCTACTGGGTTTTTGGCTTACGTTTCGGATACAAGGGTGGGAGCCACGCCATATATGAGCAGGGTACCGATTGCACGAGATTTTCCTGATGTGTTTCCAAAGGAGTTACCTGGGGTGCCTCCCGAGATGCAATTAGAGTTTTGTATTGATTTAGTGCCTGGTGCGGCTCCGATAGCTAAGGCTTCGTATCGTCTAGCTCCTTCTGAGATGCAGGAGTTGTCTAAGCAACTTCAGGAGCTACTAGACCGGGGATTCATTCATCTGAGTAGTTCCCCCTTGGGAGCACCGATTATGTTTGTGAAAAATAAGGATGGGTCACACAGGATGTGTATTGATTATTGGGAGCTGAAAAATCTAACAGTGAAGAATCGTTATCCGCTTTTGAGGATTGATGAATTGTTCGATCAGCTTCAGGGTGCCTCGTGGTTTTCCAAGTTTGATCTTCGGTTAGGGTATCATCATATGAGGATAATCTTGGATTTGGTGTCTAAGCCCATAACTATAATTGGTATGTACTTATTTGATATGTAGCATGGTCCTTAATTTTGGGTTGCCTCCACTCATGCAACTTGACAGGATGACTAGTGGAGAGAGAGTAGAATTTATTATGTGAAATAATAAATTGGTACTCAAATGATTTTATTAATATATTACGAATAATATATTATTTGGAAATCATACTATTAATTGGTGATTAATCAGAAATTAATTTGATATTAATTTTGGGATTAAAAGAACTAATTAATAAAGGAGGGGTTGTTTTGCAAATCATTGATAGTTGTGAAACTGGGCCTAAGGACTCCTTGGAAGGGAGTGGATGAAATTTAAAGCTTGGGCTTATAAGATTTTGTCCAAGGCATCTTATGGAGGTCCATGGGTTTCTTTTGGCTTAAGATAAGAACTTGGATTTCCTTATTCAAGTCCAACATCAAGACTAAGCCTCCTAGCCATATATAAACCCCTAAGCACTTGGAATTTCGACATATGCTTGAAAGAAAGATACCCTATCTGATTCCTATGTGTCTCTCCACTCATCCTTTGCATTGGGTGTTTGTGACTCCATTAGAGGTGCAACACTTGGGACACTAAGCTTTCAAGAGTCAAGATCTTCAAGGATTGTCTTGTTATTACAATATAACAAGTGAGGTAATGTTCTAACCCTAAATTTATATATGAATTTCGAAAACTGTATGCTAGATCTAGGGTTGTTGATGTGGTATTCAATTTGCATGTTCAATTAGTGAAAAACTTAGATCCAAAGCAATCAGGGTTGCATTATCACCTAGGAATGTAGATATGCTAAAAACCCATCAGTGGTATCAGAGCCTAGGATATTTTTCAATTGAATTGATGCAATAGTGAACTGTCCAAAGAACATGGAAATCGGTTTTTGCTGTCTGGAGGATGAACTCGACGAGTTCCTTGCCCAACTCGATGAGTTGACTCGTCAGTTTCCTACTTTTTCGATTTTCAGATCAGATTTTGATTAGGATAATTGTCAGAATTCATTTTTACAGATCCAAGGTCAAAATTTCATTAGGAGTCATAAATTTTCCAACTTTATGACCTTGCATGCTCAATAAATGCTTAATCCCTAATAACCCATCATCTTAATGCCTTAACAATATCAATAACATGCATGGGACAAAACCAACCATTCATTTTTATAGATCATTTACTAAGGTCTGAAAACACAACTTAATGGATCATGAACATGCCATGATCAAGATCTAACATTTTGGGACCAAAAGTGTCATTAAAACATCAATTTTAGATCTATATGATGGAGGGGTAAAGTTGCAAGCTTTATAGCTTCAAAAGGTTGCAAATAAGGTAGAAATCCCAGATCCAAAGTGCTTTACTCCTCCAAGATGAGCTCTACTTCTTTCCTTCTTCTTCAAAGCACAAAAGAACGGACACTTAAGCTAGGAATTACTTCTCAAGGTGAATTAGGGTTGCAAAAACGTATCAAGAGGATGGGGGTTGATGAGGTGAGAAGAAATGAGGCTATAATGGGGTTTAAATGTGAGTTATACCCTAAAAATTAGGGTTTCCATATCTGGAAAGTACGCCCTGCGTAAGAGACGTCCACCCAACATACTAGGGTGCGCCCTAGTACGCTCATCGTACACACGTTCGCATGGCATATTCCCCAAGGCTAATTTACAAAAATTCCACTAGGGACCTTTTTGCACTCTTTCTTGAACTTAGGGGCCAAAATACAACATAATTAAATTTATTCGGTTAAGATTAGAAGTACCTCATCATTGGGATGTTGCGGTTCTCCCCGACTTGATCTAAACTTCATCCTCAAAGTCAGCTGCGGTGAATAATTCATGATAATGCTCCCGTATCTCAACCTTCGGCTTCCAGGTCCACTCGGAGTCTCTCCGATACTACCACCGTACCTTTACCAAAGGTATCTCCTTGTTGCGTAAGACCTTCATACTTCTTTCCGGAATAGCTACCTATCTATCAGCATCGTTCAGGCACTCATCAACCTGAATATCATCCAACTGAACCACTACCTTGTTGTCCAACACACACTTCCGCAACTAAGAGACATGGAAAGTATTGTGGATCTGACTAAGCTCGCTCGGCATATCCAACCTGTAAGCTACCTTACTAACCCTGGAAATCCCCCGAAAAGGTCCAATATACCGGGGACCCAACTTCCCTCTCTTCCTGAAGCGTATCACACCCTTCCAGGGGGTGAGACATTTAGGAGCACCATATCGCCGACCTGAAACTCCAATTCTGATCGACGTTGGTTGACATAGCTCTTTTGTCGACTCTGAGTGATCTGCAGTCTCTGCTTGATCTGCTGAATAAGCTCCATGGTCGGAAGAACTACTTCGGTCCTTCCCTTGACCCTATGACCAACCTCTCCCCAACAAACCGGGGTACGAAATCTCTGACCATACAAGAACTCAAATGGTGGAGCACCAATGCTAGAGTGATAACTGTTGTTGTAGGAGAACTACGCAAGAGGTAGCCATGAATCCCATTTCCCCATAAAATCAATAACACAGGCCAGCCGACAACATATCCTCAAGGGTCTGTATAGTCTACTCACTCTAGCCATCAGTCTGCGGATGATATGCAGTGCTGAAATGTAACCTCGTGCCCAATTCCTCGTGGAACTTCTGCTAGAAATGGGAAGTGAACTGAACATCTTGGTCTGAAACAATGGAGATCAGAATCCCATGATGAGCAACGATCTCCCAGACATACACGTTGGCCAACTTTTCGGCCGAAGAGCTCTCCTGGATGGCCAAAAAGTGGGCACTCTTGGTCAATCGATCCACGATGACCCATTTATTATCAGAACCCATAGCCCTCTTCGACAACTTGGTGATAAAATTCATGGTGATCTGTTCCCACTTCCACATGGGAACCTCCAAAGGCAGCAGTTTCTCATGCGGCCTCTGGTGCTCGGCCTTGACCATCCTACAGGTCAAGCACCTCTCAACGTACCATGCTATCTCCCTCTTCATACACGGCCACCAATAACTCAATGTGAGATCCCGATACATCTTGGTGACTCACGGGTGTACAACGGATCCCATATGGATTTCTCAAACATGTTCAGGTTCTGCTGATCCATAAGATATCTCAAACTCTTGTGATCAGTATAGACCGTACAACGGACCCCATAAAGATAATGTCTCAAAATCTTGAGGGAAAACACCACTATCCCCAAATACCATCCCGAAGATCTCCAATACACAAACCTGATACACTTTGCATGCATAAATCATGTGTTCGTTGGCGATAGAAACCCGAAACGGACAATCTAACTCCCCAATAGGCATATCAAACTCCCTACTGAATGATCGAGATACAAAAGACCGACTTACGCCCAAGTCGAATAACACAAGAGCAGGCAAAGAGTTTACTAAGAATGTACCTATTAGGAGCATAATTATGAGCATACAATAAAACATAATCAAGAGAATAATAAATAGAAACATACCGGCCACGACGCCTGGTTTCGCCTTAGCCTCCTCTGTTGTGAGCTAGAAAGCGCGACCCTAAATCTTATTCGTGATCCTCAGAGTTGTCGACGCTGGAGCATGCGTCAGATTAGGAGCAAGCAAGGGGTATTGGGCCTTTATGTGGCCCACCTAATCACAGAGATACAAAATCCGGATGTTGGGTACTAGAGCCTGCTGCCGGTAGTCCCTCAAAATGTGTCCATGTTTGCCACATTTGTGGCATCCCGAAGAATATCAGAAAGCTCTATCATGAATCTTGCCGCACTTTCCACAACTGCAGCCCCTATGACTCCCCGGTCTAACATTAGCGGCCTTGAACCACTTTTGCGTAGGCTGTGACTGCGTCACGGTCTAATTCTACTCCCTAGCCTAGAGCTCAATCTCAAACTCACGCCGCCTAGCGGCCTCCTGCAACTCCAACAATGAACCATAACACTATGTGGATACAAAATGCCACATGTTCGTCTTGAGCATGCTCAAGTACCAGGTCATATGAGCTTGCTCAGAAGCAACAAACTCAGGGAAAAACATAGATCTTTCTGTAAACATCTTGGTGATCTTCGTCAGTGACTCAATCCCCTGTCTCAAATCCTAGTACTCTTGGGTTAACCTCTCCCACTCCACCAGTGGAACGTATCTAGAATGGAACATCTCAGAGAACTGCTCTCAAGTCACTATAGTCCTCTACTCAGGAGAATACGATCTAGTAACAAGTATTCACCAATCCTTCGCTCCGGACCATAGAAGGTTCAGAGCACTCTTGACCTTCTGGTTAGCTGGGCAATAACAATTGAAGAAGCATCCCTCGATGACAGAAAGGCACCTCATGGCTACAATAGGATCCTGAACTCAATCAAATTTCAAGGGCTTCTTATTTTTGATGTCCCGATACTGGAAGGCTGTACCAACGCCAATCTCGGCAGAAGCAACAACTGTGGTGACCGTAGCAGTAGCAGTGTCAGCAAGTGCAGCGTATCTGTCATCAAAGTACTCTATCATAGCAGTCTTGATAGACCCAAACAGCTCCGGTATCTGCCCTTGGCCAATGGTAGCAAACTCCTCA
Source organism: Lactuca sativa (assembly GCF_002870075.4). NCBI lineage: Eukaryota > Viridiplantae > Streptophyta > Magnoliopsida > Asterales > Asteraceae > Lactuca > Lactuca sativa. Next base: position 32,108,253 of record NC_056629.2, on the reverse strand, counting down.
TGGATAATGTCCCTTATTCAGTCCTCAATTAATTTTGGCCAATTCTGGGCAGTTGCTCCCGATCCTAACCCAGATCCGGCCTCAAATCGCCTCGTAATCGCCATAACGAAAATAAACCAGTAAGATATCAAATATAACGCACATAACACCATGGGGACCTAATCCCAACAAAACCATATGGATTGTGACTTCTTCATAACTGAGAGACATGGAAAGTGTTGTGGATCTGACTAATCTCACTCAGCGAATCCAACCTATAAGCTACCATGCCAACCCTGGTAATCACCCGAAAAGGTCTAATATACCAGGGACCCAATTTCCCTCTCTTCTTGAAGGGTATCACACCCTTCTAGAGTGACACCTTCAGGAGCACCATATCACCGACTTGAAACTCCAACTCTGATCGACGCCAATCGACATAGCTCTTATGTTGACTTTAAGCGGTCTGCAGTCTCTGCCTAATATGCTGAAAAAGCTCTGTGCTCGAAAGGACTACTTCGGTCCTTCCCATGACCCTATGACCAACCTCTCCCCAACAAACTGGGGTACAACATCTTCGACCACACAAGAGCTCAAATGGTGGAGCACCTATGCTAGAGTGTTAACTGTTGTTGTAAGAGAACTACGCAAGAGGTAGTTAGAAATCCCAACTCCCACCAAAATCAATAACACAAGCCCATAACATCCTCAAGGGTCTGTGTAGTCTGCTGACTCTGGCCGTCAGTATGTGGATGATATGCAGTGCTGAAATGTAACCTCGTGCCCAGTTCCTCGTGGAACTTCTGCCAGAAATAGGAAGTGAACCAAAAATCTCAGTCTGAAAAAATTGAGACCGGAACCCCGTGACGAGCAATGATCTCCCGGACATATACGTTGGCCAACGTTTCGGACGAAGAGCTCTCCCGGATGGCCAAAAAGTGGGCACTCTTGGTCAATCGATCCACGATGATCCATATAGCATCAAAACCCTTGGCCTTCTTCTGAAACTTTATGATAAAATCTAGGGTGATTTATTCCCACTTCCACATGGGAACCTCCAGAGGATGCGACTTGCTATGCGGCCTCTGATGCTCGACCTTGACTATCTTGCAAGTCAATCACATCTCGACAAACCAGGCTATGTCCCTCTTCATGCATGGCCACCAGTAACTCAATCTCAAATCCCGATACATCTTGATGGCTCCTAGGTATATATGAAAATGAGACTTATGAGCCTACTCTAGCATAATCTTCCTGATCCCACCAGAAACAGGAACCCAAACCTGACCACACTGGGTCAGTAACCCTCGACTATCCGTGAAAAACTTGTCGATCTCCCCCTAATCCTCTCCAGTTTCCAGTTCTCCTCCGAAACTCCCTCTGCATGTGCCTCTCTAATCAACCCCAAAAGCGGGGAATCAACATATATCCTCATACACACCTCTCCGGCTGAAGACCCAACCGATTTGATGCTTAAAGCATCCGCTACCACATTCACTTTACCCGGATGGTAAAGGATCTCGCAGTCATAATCCTTGACCACGTCCAACCACTTGTGTTGCCTCATGTTCAGGTTCGGCTGATCTATAAGATATCTCAAACTCTTGTGATCAGTGTAGACCGTAGAACGAACCCCATATACATAATGTTTCAAAATCTTGAGGGCAAATACAACTGCCCCCAAATCTAGGTCATAAGTAGGATATCGTGTCTCATGCGGCTTCAGCTACCACAAAGCATAAGAAATCACTCGTCCTCTCTGCACAAGGACCGCCCCCAAACCGATGATGGATGCATCAAAAAATACCACAAAATCCTCGACTCCTTCTTGAAGGGTCAATACCAGGGTCTCACATAACCTCTTCCTAAGAGTCTCAAATGTCGGCTGTTGTTCAGGGCCCCATCAGAAATCCACCTCGTTTCTCGTCAGACGAGTGAAGAGTACCATAATCTTGGAGAAATCTTGAATTAATCTCCAATAGTACCCTGCCAAACCCAAGAAACTCATGTTCTTTGATGGAGATTTCAGAACCTCCCACTGCATCACTGTCTTAATCTCGGCCAGATCGACCAAAATCCCATCCTGGTTAACGAGGTTCCCCAGGAACGGGACTTCTCGTAACCAAAACTTACACTTCGAGAACTTGGCATAAAACCATTCCCACCTCAAAACTCTCAGAAGCTCTCGAAGGTGCTCCTCATGCTGCTCTTTAGTCTTAGAATACACCAAGATATCATCAATAAACACAATGATAGATCGGTTGAGCTTCGACCTGCATACCCGATTCATCAAATCATGAATACAACAGTCGCATTGATGAGCCCAAATGGCATCACTAGGAACTAGTAATGCCCATAACGATTCCAAAACGCAGTATTCTCCACGTTCTCTTCTCTCACTCCCACATGATGATATCCAGAACTCATATCGATCTTATAGAATATAGATGCACCATGAAACTGATCAAAGACGTCACCAATCCATGAAAGGGGATAACGATTCTTCACCGTTAACTTGTTCAACTGCCAGTAATCAATGCACTTCCGTTGTGAACCATCCTTCTTCTTCATGAACAGTATTGGCGCTCCCCATGGAGAAATGCTTGGTCTAATGAACTGCTTCCCTAACAGCTCCTGAAGCTGAGAGAACAACTCTTTCATCTCAAGCGTTGATGAGCGGTATGATACCTTGGCAATTACAGCCGCACCTGGAACTAGATTAATCTGAAACTCAACCTGCCTTTCGAGAGGCACATCGGGTAACTCTCCGAAAAAAATTAGCAAAATCCTTGACAACTTACACATTCAAAGCTAAGGCATGCTTCCCAACCTGGGTATCAACCACATAAGCTAGATAACCTGCTTGATGGATGCCGTAATCCTTAATATAACACCCAAATGAAATATCAAGGCTAGGATCCAACACAATATCCTACAATATGGAAGAGGGATGTCATAATCCAAATTGTAGAACATTTGAAGGTAGGTAAATGACGATTTACCAATTTCCACCATTAAAAATGAAGTAAAAAGGTTAAGTTTTAAATGTATTGGAAACTCCTATATCTATTGAGATTCATTGAACTTTTCAACGGCATGTTTAAGTCTTGATATGCTCCTCGGTTTATGACCAGGATGCCGAGGATCACAAAACAGGGTGTGAATAACCATGCAAATGTATATGGTTCCCTCATCGTTACAGTCACCTATTCAATGTGCCGGTTAACCACACACGCTCCATCGAACTATGACAAACAATAAGTCGCCCTTTGCTACCTTTACTTAGAACCCAATTAGTGTCGGTTAACCACACATGCTCCATTAATGTCTTAGCAAGGGTACAAAGTGTAATTTCATGGAATTGCATCAATTCACTTTGGCCTAAAGTAGATAAGATTAGGAATTTTGAAAAAACATTTAGTTACTTTTGTAATGTTCATTATACTTTTAATGAGGAAAGGGTTGCCCTATCCTACCCGTTCGGGTAACGACCCTCCACCAATCGAGGAAGTGGTAGGTGAGAGTGACACCCATTAAACGGCCATTTTATAGGCCATAACCTTATACCCCCTTATAGATCGGCTTAATGAATGAGACTTACTAACGGTAAGACTAGCATTTAAGTTATATATATATATATATATATATATATATATATATATATATATATATATATATATATATATATATATATATATATATATTAATCTTATAATATTATAAAGTATAAGGTTGAATTTTAAACTTGTAATTCTAGGGTTTGAAATTTAAATAATTTAAATTAAACTTTTAATCAAAAATTTAAAATTTAAAACTTGAGGACAAGTTTTGAATTTTTCAAAACACAATGGATCAAATAGCAAATAATTTAAATTAAACATTTAATTTAATGATTATCTAAATTTGACCTAATCAATTTTATTTGCAAGATAATTCAACAATTAATTCAAATAATCAAATATTATCAAATAAGGAATTTATTATTCTAACAATTGGTAATTATCTTTTGATTTGGTAAGGATAATCATAAAACAGTAATAAAATTCAGATTTTATTAGTCAAAAATGATTTAGGAAGTTATCCTTAAAAAAACAGCAAGAAATCCTGAAAATCCCTTTGTTTGACGCTCCGACTCGTCGAGTCACTAACTGGACTCGCCGAGTTGGGCTGACTCGCCGAGTGCAGCTAGTGACTCGCCGAGTGCAGCTAGTGACTCGCCGAGTCTGGTCGAGCAGAGGGCTAAAAACAATTTTTTCAGCAAGATGAACATACAAGGCATCAGTACAATAGAAACCAAACAAATCTCTGATTCCACTGATGGGTTTGAGCTAAAAAAACATCATATGTGCTAATGCAAACCCTAATGCTTGGATCTAGGTTTCTCTATTGTACATGAAATTCATCAAAGACTTAAGAAGCCTAGATCTAGCATATATATTTCGAAATTAACATATAAGAATAGATCTAGATGATTACCTTTACAAGAATGGGTTGAATCTCTTCAAGAATGCTTGAATATTCTTTCCTTGGAGCTTAGAGTCACAAATGTCACTCCTGTAATGGCTTACAAACACCACAAGTAAGAGGATGATATTAGCAAGAGGGGAGGGGCACCAAAAATGTCAAAGATATGCTAGAGAACCCTTATCCACGTTTTGGGAGCCCTAGTGGTCTATTTATACTTGTGTAGGCTGCTAGGGTTTCAGGAGAAACCCTAATTCTCTGTTTAGGCCTTAAGCAACCCATGGAACCTTTCTAGAAGGCCCTTGGACGAAAATCATATGGGCTTCCCATAGATTTCGTCCAATCTCCTTCCCTTTAGGAATCTATAGCCCACAATGTAATTATCTTATAATTACAATATTATTCCCTAAAATTTAATTAATCTCTTTTAGCCACAGAATAAATTTCTTAATTAATTCTTGTCCAATATTAATTAAACTATATGAATTTTCTTTTAATACATTATTCTTATAATATATCAATAAACCATAATTAACCTCTTTCTTCTTAAGTCATCCTATCTAGTTGCTTTGGTGAAGACAACCCAAAAGGACCATGCACAACCGGATCAAGTACATACTAAATATAGTTACAGGCTTAGACACTAATTCAACAAGAATGTCTAATCCAATGGGTCGGCCTTGGTGCCTTCGACTCGTAACTACAGTGAGGAAGACTCACCTCTCAGTCTAAAAAGTAGTTGATGAGGTCTCAACTCCCAATCTCAACTCTATCTTTCAACTATCCAACAAAAGGACAAATTCAAAATCACCATCCAAAACACCCAATCGAGTCGACCTAGTGAGCGTACACGGGATGTACTCTGAAGGTACATGGAGCGTACTCCTTTGTTGACCAGATCGAGGCTATTTACTGCGTACGTTGGGCATACGCCTAGGTACGCTCCGCATACCTCCAGACTTTTCTTTTTTCCCATTCTTAATATAATGACTTAATACATCTAATTGCAGATACATGGTCAATATAATTACTTAGGAGTCATAAAGTTTCCAACTTTATGACCTTGCATGCTCAATAAGTGCTTAATCCATGAAAACCCAATATCTTAATTCCTTAAGACTCTCAATAACATGCATGGGATAACACCAACCATTAGGACTCCATTTTTATGACTTAGGTCCTCTACTAAGGTATGAAAATACAACTTAATGAATCAAGAACTGCCATGCTCAATATCTAACATTTTGGGACCAAAAGTATCATTAAAACACCCATTTCTAGATCTATATGATCGAGGGGTAAAGTTGAAAGCTTTATACCTTCAAAAGGTTACAAATGACGTTGAAATCCCATATCCAAAGTGCTTCATTCTCCAAGATGAGCTCTACTTCTTTCCTTTTTCTTCAAAGCACAAAAACACACACACTTAAGCTTGTAATTTCTTCTCAAGGTGAATTAGGGTTGTAAAAACGTATCAAGAATATGGAGGCTGATGAGGTGAGGAGAAATGAGGCTATAATGAGGTTTAAATATGAGTTATACCCTAAAAATTAGGGTTTCCTCATCTGGCAAGTACGCCCCACATATGAGATGTACGACCAGCGTATTAGGGCACACCCTAGTACGCTCAATGTACATGTGTATGCATGGCGTACTCCCCAAGGCTAATTTACGAAAATGTCACTAGGGCCTTTTTGCACTCTTTCTTGAACTTAGCGACCAAAATGCAAGATGATTAAATTTATAGGGTTAAATTTAGAAGTACCTCATCATTGGGATGTTACAACCCTACCTCCGATATGATCCTACGTGGTTATTCCTTACTTGGTAGATCTTGATGTAGACATTGGGATTGTTGAGGAATCTAGACTATCATTAGTCTCAATGGATATTAGACTAAGACATAGTGATAAAGAAACTTAGGTCACATCAAGGGAAAAGTTGAGTTTTAGGGAAAAGTGTTGCCCAAATTCTGAGTCATCCACTTTTAACAAGTGAGTACATAATTACTTTCAGCTTACATATAGATATGAAGTATCTATTAAATGTTATATGTGCTTAATATCTATGTTCTTTATATTTGTGCTATATTGTAATAATATGATATTATTTTTTATATTAATTACTTTATCATATTTGAATTTGTATTAGGTAGTAAAGGGTTTTGGGAAAAATAAAATAATAAGTTGGGTAGTGAAGGGTTTTTGGAGAATAAAATAGTGAGAGGCCACACATTGTATTACCGGGACCAGTCATCTATCAGAGTATAGCTGACGACCACTGACTATTCTGGATAATGCAATGGAACACCAACAATTGGTGTTAATGCTCATACTTTTCAGGGAAAATTAAGTTGTTCATTTGAGTGTTCTATCCCCCTCAAGGTTTCCTTATTGACACATATTGCTACTAAGTTTAACATAGATCCTTAGGGCAGGTCTCCTAAGTTTAACATTTTAGGACCGGAGAGTGAGAATAATGGGAATGAGTAATTGGGTTAATTATTTGTAACGTACCAAAAATACCAAGTAAAATTTTCATTTTTAATCAAAAACCATTCATTCATTTGTTTCAAAAGATAACTCAAGTAATAGTATTTTCAAAACATTGGAGTAAAAATCCCAAATAGCCAATACGGAATAAACTCTAGGGGATATAGTGCAATCACGCCGAGCCCTTCCCTCTGGAACTTGAAGTACCTAAAAATGTTAAAGTACAAAACCATAAGCACAAAGCTTAGTGAGTTCCCTAAAATACCACATACCATACATATCATCGGGTCCAGCCCGTATATTGGGCTCAACCCATAATAACAGGCCCAACCCTCCATACCATTGGGCCCGGCCTAACATACTAATGGGCCTAGATCATCAACCAAATATGTCGAACCCTACATATATACCAATAGGTTCAGACTTAAAAGCATACCAATGGGCCAAACCTAACACACAATGCAAGAGTCACAAAGACTGCTTGCATCCTACATGACATAATCAAATGGCATATGTGCATTCGACCGACAAGTATAGTGTAAAGACTCACCTAACTCACGAATCAGCTAAAACACAGCTCAAATCCCCACTATAGATGCTTCAACACACTTATCGAAACATACAAGGTCTAACGTTAGTCTACACACTAAATCCAACAATCTTGACCAAAAGTCAACCCATGTCAACAAGTCAATGGCCAAGGTCAAAGTCAATAGCCAAAACATTAACCATTAAGCCTCATGTCGTGAACAACAATTGGTCATGTCGTGAGAACTCACTCAGCCTGATCCCAACTCGTCTCGTTCCAACTCATCCAACTCGGTCATAAACAACCTACCCAACAAGCATCACGATGTGAACCCTCCTTAGTCATATTATAATATCCCGATATGAGGTACATCTAAATTAAGTCCTTTAATTTATTTATATAGCATTTGGTCACGAAGTTCAAGAAATATATGCAAGAAGGGCCTTAAGGGGCATTATTGTAATTTGGGGAACTTCAGAGTACGCCATGCAAACATGGTGTACGTTGGGCGTACATCAATGTATGTTGGGCATACGTGCTAAATGAGTAAACCCTAATCTTTAGGTTTTGGCTGGTATTTAATCATCCTTATGGCCTCATTTCCCTTCATCTTATCAGCCTCCACCCTCTTATTCGTGTTTGAAGCCCTGGAACCACCTTGAGAAGCCATTTCAAGCCTTAAAGTGTGTGTTTGTGTGCTTAGAAGAAGAAGGAAGGAAGTCAAGCTCATCTTGGAGGATTGAAGCACTTTGGATCTAGGATTTACTCTTTATTTGCAAGCCTTCTAAGGTATAAAGCTTGCATATTTGTCTTTCAATCATGTAGATCTAGAAATGGGTGTTGTAGTGATACTTTTTGGTCCTAAATGTCTTATCTTGAGCATGGCATGTTCTTGATGATTTGACTTGTCCTTTCAGACCCTAGGAGGGGTCCTAACTCATAAAAGTGAAGTCCTAATGGTTAGTTTTGCTCCATGAATCTTGTAAAAGGTCTTAATGGATTAAGACCTTGAGTTAAGCACATAATGGGAATGTAAAGTCATAAAGTTGGAAACTTTATGACTATAGAGTGTATTTCATCCTTGGATCTGAAATATGGAAGAAAGTTATTAAGCCATTAAGCACTTATTGAGTTTTGAAGGATGCGAGGGTACGCCCCGCATACTCGATCAACAACCCCGATGGTGGTCAACTGCGAGGGTTTGGAGTAAGCTCATCATACCTCCGAGTACACCCCATGTACTCGCATTGGGTCATCCAGATGAGTTGACTCGGGTGGGTTGAATCAGCTGACTTAATGGGTTGACCGGTTGACTTTGACCAAGTTTGACCTTTAGGATATTTAGGGATTTTGATAGAAGTGGTTATTGGTGGGATTAGTTGTCGGTTAGAGAGCTGAAATTCAGATTCGAGACCTCATCAACTTCTGTTCAGTTTGTGATGTGATTTTTCCTCATTGTACTTATGGGTGGAAGGTACTAAGGCCGACCCATTGGATTGTTATCCTGGTTTATCGCATGTTGGTATGTTGTAGTGATCCGTTAGATATGTATCCTGGTAGATAGGCTGATGTTATGCTTAGTGATTTGAAAGATCTGTCTGATTGTCTTATGACTAGTTATATGTACGTTTATATGTTATGTATATGTTGACATGGTTTATGTGTTGTTGAGTTGAGGCAGACCAGTGTAGACTGAAGGCCAAGAGACCCAAGGCGGCCCAAATAGATTGTTGGCCTGTGAGACGGTCCAGTCAAGCCGATGGCCCAGAGAATGGTCTAGATAGGCTGAAGTCCCGGTGAGGCGGTCCAGTCATGCTGAAGGTTCTGTGAGCGGTCCAGATAGTATGTAGGCCTACGAGGCAATCCGGTCATGCCGAAGGCTCTGTATGCATGTTGTTATGGTATATGTTATTTGTTTGTGTGTTGGTACTTTGGGGGAACTCACTAAGCGTTGGCTTACAGTTTTGGTTTATGTTTCAGGTACTTCAGATGACTGCAGGAAGGCGAAAGCGTGACCATACACATCCTCATGTTTGACTTATGATTTTGGAAAAAACTCTGATGTTGAAATGCTTTGGAAAACTATGCTTGTAAACAATTTCTGAAGTGGGTTCGTTTTAAAAAGTTTAAATTTATCATGATTTTTATGGATGTTATACACATCGTGAGCACAACAGGACAACATAGTCGTGGAATCCATCTTGGTTACGTCGTGACACCCTCAGTGTCATGTCGTGACTTCAGTCTGAAAATTCCCAAAGATTTGAGTACTTAATCCATTAAGTTTCCAAATCCCATTTTTTTCAGAAGCTTAAGGGGACTCCAAAGGTCCATAAAAATGATTACTTATGTTCCCATGCATGGTTCATGCATGTCCTCTATCCATTCTTGGTCAAAAGTGAAGAAATAACACCAAAACTTACATGCATGGATCCAATACTTAATCAACTTCTAGATTTGAACCTTATGATACTCAAGGGACCCTTAGAATCCATATAGTTTCCAACTTTATGAATTATTACCATTCAAGCTTGCTCAAACATGATGAAAATGGGAAAACAACATACATCTAGAAACATTAAGCAATAAATTTTGGATCTTGGGAACTTACAAAGGTCCAGAAAGAGTACAAGATGATGATGATGAGCTTCCCTTGCTAGATCCACAACTAGAACACCTTCTTCTTCTTTTTCAAGCTACCTAAAGCACCAAAATGGACCAAAAATCACCAAGAGAGGCTAGGGTTAGGTTTTTCTGAGTTTGAGGATGAACGAGGCTGATAATGAACCCTAAAATCAAGTGTATGAGCTCACCAGGTTTCCCAACATGACCCACTCATTTTCTTTGTATCACAGGAAGTAGTACAAAGATAATGATGTTTGGATCCGATGAGAAATTCGAGGGAATATATGTCATAATATAAAATATATTATAAGGCTTGTAATGATTACAATTATGCTTATGTTTCTTGTATTAGTTTGACGTCCCAAGTTTTTAATAATCAATGATAAAAATTTCTACGGAAATAATTTTTATGGGACAAATTCTGCACTACTTTATTTTTAAAATAAGCATAAATAAAAAGGTTTTTTTTTACCGTGAAATGGGTATGTCACACATAAGATTGGTAATGAGATGAAAATGTAATATATATTGTAATTAAAACTCTAGTTTAAGATACTAATTTTAGTTATGGAGTACATGTTTGGCTATGGAGCCTAATATAGGTTCTAGAGTGGATGGATAAACTAACATATTATCCTACTTTCATTTTGTAAGTGTTTTATACTTTCTCTACATGTGTGAGTGTGTTTTTGTTTTTTTATTAAAGCATTATACACTGAAATTACAATGATATGATTACGTATACTTTGAAAAGAGTCATCTTATTATAGCATTATACTTTCAATATACAATGTTTTATTAAGAAAATTAATTAAAATATAATTATAGAAAATTAATTTTGTATAAAGTTATAATAACATTGTGCTTTTAAAGTACAATGGTTTAACAAGAAGACAATTTTTAAATTTAGAAAAATATTAACTTTTATTATGTGGAAAAAAATTGTGCTATCCTTGAATTTTTTTTTCTGGGTTTGCTACTGAATTCCACAATGCTACTCAATTCTATAAAATTTATATATCAGTGTTTTACTTTTTATATAACTTTACCAATTAATTCTTAAAATTTATTGAACGTTATAAAGTTCAACAAATATATACAAAAATTTATATTTGTTCTGCCCCATTTAAGTCCTAAATTTTTTAATGCTAACTTTACATCTCATTATAGTTGAGTTTAATCTATTGGATATAATACCTAAGGAGTTTAATCAATGCCCTCCTCTAATGAAGTTCCAGCAAAATGTGTATGCCGACAACTAAATGTTTCGATCTGGTTCGATACATGGTCTTATCTTATAATACCTAAGGAGCTAATGAATGTCTTTTAGTCAAATTATACTATATCAATTCTCGGAAAATCGCACCAAAATATGATTTCCTTTTCTTATTTCCTTCTTGATCAATTATAAGTGAAGAATTGTAATCATATCCAAAAAGGCCGTATTCTATAAAGTATATGTATTTACTATGACTGCTATGTGGGGTAAGCTAGACAATTAAAATATAATAAGCGATAAAACCAAGACTTTGATAGAGGGTTATTCAGGATAAATAACCTTAACCAAAGTTATAGTATATGTGAGAAAGATTTCGTACATATAAAGAACTATGAAGTCCAACGTTGTATGAAGAATTTATGCTTCTTTGAAGTGTCACGATAAAAAACGACACGATTATGAGCGTCGTAAAAAGTCAAAAATTGATAGTTTGCTTATTAGCCTAAGTAATTTACACGAAAGTCGTAGTAATCTTAAAACTGAGAGCGTGCATACAGACAACGTCCAAATCTGACTTCATATGAGGAAGTTATAATTTTTCGAAGTTTCAGCGCAACACACACAAAAATCGAAATTCAAATCGGTTGATTATTAGCCAAAACGATGTGAACGAGAGTTGAAGATTTGTAGCTCATTTTCTCACAACTCGAACATAGATCTCTCTAGTTTTCTTTTACACTTTGAGTCTGACTCATTTCAGACTTCTGAACTTTTTAGCAAGGGCTCTGGAGTAGTTAGGATCCCGACAAAAAGAATATTCAAGTCGGGATTCTACCCGTGCAATTTCCTGGTTTTCGTAAAAATCTTTGTAAGTTAAGTTACATTTCTATTATTTCAAATGTAACCTATATTTATGTTCATAGTCGTTATTATGAACCAATAAATAAGATTATCAATAATTCTAAATCATTATACTGATTGATCTACTTACGGGAATGATGTCTAGACTAGATTTAGTGTGGTGTTTAAAGTGAGATTTGCAAATAGTATACTCTGCATACCAAACGGACCCTACCTACGATAAGATCCTACCTAGTTGTTCCTTACTTGATAGACCTTGATGTAGACATTAGGATTAGTGAGGAATCTAGATATTATTAGTCACCAGGATCATTAGGTTGAGACTCGATATTAATCAAACTTAGGTCACGTCAAAAGAATAGCTAAGGTTTTAGGTGAAGCTCTACTGAATTCTCCAGTTATCCATATAAGTCAGGTGAGTGCATAGTCCCTTTCATGAACATGATTTTAATATAAGTATTAATTAAAGTACTAAATATTTGTTAGAATGTTTATATATATATATATATATATATATATATATATATATATATATGTATATATATATGTATATATATGTATATATATATATATGTATATATATATGTATATATATATATATATATATATATATATATATATATATATATATATATATGAGTTATATGAGCATTGCCTAGATTATGTGTTAGAAATGTATATGAGGATATACGATATGTGAACCAGATATGGTTCTATATATATATATATATATATATATATATATATTATTACAAGATAACAATAATAGAAATATCATTAGAGAGAAGAATAAAAGTATATTAATGCCTAAATACTTTGTGCCAAATATATACACTGAGATAGGTGTCTAAACAGAGTTGGTATTGGAAGCTTAGTAGTTCTACCCATTAATGAGATAATACTTATCATAAATAACTAGTTCAATTATGTTTGATATTGGGTAGTATCATTCAGAGTATATGTGTAAGTTTGGAACAGGGAGTAGAGTTCTATTCCATGACACTTTCAGGTGTCGATGGTATGAAATACGTAACAAAGTACAAATCATATTCATGTTTGGGTTACCAAAAATGGTGGGTATAGATCATGCAACTATAGTTGGTATGTCTGGTCATCTCCCAAAGTAAGATGAAAACACTTGATCGTTCTACACGGTCTTGTGAATGACATTGCTAGTGTGGGTTCATAACCTACAGACGTAGATAAATGGAATATCATATTAATCAAATACTAGTGTGGGTCCATTCCCCAATTCTTCCACATCACTATCTTCCGCAAAATCACTAAAATACTATTTCCACCTGAATGACCAACAACATGCTTCGCATACATGACTCCATGAGCAGGACGACGCATCTCTTCGTCATCGAAGCCTGAAGACCAGACTTGATAGGTTCCATCATCATCATTGGAATCCTTTGCAAGCAAGGGTAGATTCTTTGTGTTTACACGAACTTCTTCAAGCTTCATTGCATAATATACTTCGGCTTTTACCTTTTCTTTCTTCTTGTCTTGCTTCTTAAGCATGCAATCCTTTGAAAGATGATTATGCCAATTACAATAGTTGCAATTGTAACTAGAATCACCTTTAAGCTTTTTCTCAATCTTCTTCTCTTCTTCTTTCTTCCCTTCCTTATTTCAACACCATTTTGAACAGCACCAAAATTTGACATTGGCTTATTCATAGAGTTGTGTGACAACCCGAAACTTTTTTTTCCGTTCCCGTTAATCAAATTCCATTAATAAAATGTGAATTTTATTGAGTCTCTTCGAATTCCTTCGGTTTGGAAATTCATTTAGTTATATAGTTGAAATTTATATACGAGTAGGGACCAAAAACCGCGCGAAACTCAAATTTTTCTCGAAAAACAGCAAGTTCACGGCCGTAAACTCGTTTGCGGTCAATGCCAGATCGACCCCACCACCGACCACGAAAACCCTCTATAAATACATGTCCCTACCTTTCATTTAGACTTTTTTAGCCGAAAACTCTCTCATTCTCTCTCTAAAATCTTGACCGTAAACACCAAAAACGCCATTTTTCTTCCGGAAATCATCTAAAATCATCATTGAGAGTCATTTTGGAGCATTTGGAACGCATTTTCATCGAAATCCAACATCATTGTTCTTGAGTTTACGGCCATACACGCTTCAAATAATGAAATATTCAAAGTCCGTAAACTCGTTTACGGTCGTAAACCCGTTGAATCTTCAAAGGTCGTACACCCCAGTTCACGGCCGGAAACTCTTCACGAGCGTAAACCCCAGTTCACGACTTTAAAGCCTTCCTAAGTGGTGCAATAGACTGCAAACCCTCTTTCCTCGATTCAATCAAGCCCTGGTAACATTCCTTAACCGAGCACAAGTGTTTTTCTAACACTTTATCTAACGAAATCGCTAATTTAGATACATATATGTATTTATTTGATATTAGGATTCCGTTAAGTGCCACGTACAACCACTCGAGGATCTTCGTTTCCAGTCGACGTTTTCACACATCAACAGTACGTTCATACCCCTACACTTTTATTATTTTTAATGTTTCCAGGGGGGAATACAAGCCAGACACAAATGATTTTTGAGAACATATATTAAAGAATTTCAACAAGTTTAAACCTTATGCAATTGATACAACCAAAAGATTTCCATGTTTTATAAAATATTTAGATATTTTATCCCTTTTTGTAACATGTTGAGCGTAAGGGACGTTTTCAATGTAAAACCATAATTGCATAGTTTTCAGAACAATACACGAACCAAGTACACAACATACATGCAAACTATAATAGGTATAGTTTGGGGTTTTCAATACACAGTTTTACAAATTCAGAGTTTTACAATCCTAAACATATAAACTACGACACATTTAGTTTATGAGATACATTACTACAAGTGTACAACACTAAATAATTATTTAAGCATAATTATTATTACACTACAAGTATACAATGGATTCAAATACAAGAGAACAATACGGAACCACACGTAAACTTGTTAATACAGGATTGTGAGACAACACTTCAATTGTACCCTTCGGGTTCCAGGCTAAATCCTACCATAGTATAATCAGAGTCTCCTGGAGGGAGAACTTAAAATTTGTGAATAGATCTATTCGGGACTGACAATCCCACACCTGAACTACTAGCTACAGTTAGGCAGGCATGCGTGGGGTGACAAATATCATATCGTCCGACGCCTGAAGAACGGCGTAGAGGTCAGTAGGTCATATAAAACATGGTTATACGACTCACAATATTATAAGCTAACCTTATTGTTTACGGAATTTCATTCTTCATTAGTTTTATTTTCATTAATAAAACTAGTACATAGTAGTCATTGCACCGAGGATTCAAGGGATACAATACACGGTTTTATTATAAATAATAAAACTACTATACATACTGGTGGTAACCAGGGTTTTCAAACAGAACGTACTATACATACTGGTGGTAGCGAGGGTTTTCATACAAAGGGATTTTCATTCAAAACAACGTTATACAATTCAGTTGGTGGTATTCAGGCATGCAAACTAATATGTTTTACAC
Source organism: Lactuca sativa (assembly GCF_002870075.4). Taxonomy (NCBI): domain Eukaryota; kingdom Viridiplantae; phylum Streptophyta; class Magnoliopsida; order Asterales; family Asteraceae; genus Lactuca; species Lactuca sativa. The sequence continues at coordinate 32,092,539 of NC_056629.2, read as the reverse complement.
TACTACAAAATACATTTTCAAACACATATGTTAGAAAATATTGAATTTTCTTGGAAAGAATACAAACATTTTACAGATTTAGAGACAGGTTTTCACTACAAAAATATACTTATGAACTCACCAGCTTTATGTTGATACTCTTTCAAAACTACTTGTATTCTCAGGGAATCAGTACACATGTATCTCTTGGAGTTTTGAGAAGATGGAGCATATAGAGTCACATCTTTCTATCTTGATTTTACTTTTGATGTAAATAAACTATGTTTCAAACAGATGTAAACCTTTTTCATATATGTATTCAATGTTTGGTTGTGGTTACTATGATTGCTATGATTCAATTTTTGTGATACTATGTATGATGTCATCCACCCCCGCACGTTTCCACCGTTCTGGTTTGGGGGTGTGACAGATTGGTATCAGAGCTCTTGTTTATAGTGAACTAAGTATACTGAACCTTACATGGTATACAACTATAAACACTAAGGGGCCGAAGCGCTCTGAACTAAAAGTATATTTTTGAAAAATATAAGTATTTTACGAGGAGTATACAAGTATACATAAGTATCAGAAACAGTAACATAAGTAGAACAAAAAAAAGTATTTTGGATGTTGGACACTGCGGTTAAACCTGGGCAGCTATGTAATCATGTCTAGGATCAATATAGCCTGATCAACTATATTCATTCGAGACATGACCAACATGTGCTTGGGAGTGACTGTGGTGTTACTGCAGGCCTAAAACTTACCAAGTATATATATATATATATATATATATATATATATATATATATATATATATATATATACATATATATACTAGGTATCAGTAAAACATATCATACAACTTAAAATACTATAGGAATATTTTAGCTAGAGCCAAATACAGTGTGGAGATTCATTTCAAGTGTTGCTACTCATTCCTTCTTAGCAATAGTTTACTTGTAGTGGTAACTTTTCCCTGCTTATCGCTTAGTAGAACACTTTATCTATTAGGCCGAGATATATCTTGTTTCATATATCTTGATACAAATCTAGGGGACTTACCATCCTCTTCTTCCTGATTATTTTTAGAACAAGATGCCTCCCAGAAAGAGACCCAACAGAAACAACAACGACCCTCCACTGCCACTACCTCCTCAATTCGACTCAGCAATGTTCCAGGTAGCAGTTACGATGCGATGTTGCAGATAAATCAGGGCAGCTCTGGTGGATCCGGAGGTAGACCTGAATCACAAAGTCATGGCGGAAGTCAGGGACATCAAAACGAGTGTTCCTATAAAGACTTCATGATTGCCAAACCCAAATCCTTCGACGGCAATGGAGGAGACATTTCCTTAACCTGATGGTTCGAGAAGATCGAATCCATTTTTGAAATTTGTGCTTGTGCGGAAGCCAACAAGATGAAGTTTCTGCTTGGACCTTCACTAACAGAGCGTTGACTTGGTGGAATAGTCGGTTCAAATCCCTGACCCTGCCGGTAGAAAATGCGATGGGTTGGGAAAGCTTAAAGGAACTCATGCTTGCAGAGTACTACCCAAGGGGCGAGATGCAAAAGTTAGAGCACGAGCTCTGGAACCTAAAGATGAAGGGTTCTGACATCGCCACTTACACAGCTAGATTCTGCGATCTGGCTCTTCTCTGTCCGGGGATAGTCACCTCGAAAAGCAAGAAGTTTGAAAGATACATTTGGGGATTGAAGCCCCAACTCAAGGGAACGTGTTGGCTGCTAAGCCTACCACATTTGTTGGCTTCCGCACAAGTGGCGCAAGGGGGGAAGTCTTCACAAGAGCCCTCCAAGAAACAACAAACAGTGGCAGTCCACGCTGCTACTACCCCTTCCGCAGTTCTCACAACTCCAACAACCCCCAACCGCTATGCTGGAAACCTACCCCTATGCAACAAGTGCAACTACCATCATCATGGACAGTGCCGAGAGATGTTGTGTAACGGTTGTGGTAAGAAAGGACACACAACTCGATTCTGCAAGGCACCGGTCCAACCAACCAATCAGGCTCCTGGAGCGTGTGCCGGTCAAGCCTGTTATGGTTGTGGGGAGGTTGGGCACTTCAAGAGAAATTGCCCCAAGGCAACAACAGCTGGCAACACAGGGAGAGTGCTAGCGATGGGCCAGGAAGAGGCGGTTGCTGATCCCATAGTTGTTACGGTATGTTCATCCTTGACAACTCTTATGCATGCATTCTTTTCGATTCTGGTGCGGAGTGGAGTTTTGTTAATCATGCATTCAAACATCTACTCAAATGTAAATCCAAACCTTTAACCGGAACATTTACCGTCGAGATGGCTAACGGAAAGAAGGAGAGCACTAACGACATATTCATAGGCTGTACCCTTACCCTAAGCGATCATTCTTTCCCCATCGATCTTATGCCAGTCTTTATAAAGAGCTTTCACGTTATCATTGGTATGGATTGGTTGAGCTCCAATCGTGCTGATATCCTTTGTTACGAAAAAGCCAACTGTCTCAATCTACCCTCGGGCGAAACTTTCATAGTTTATGGTGATAAACTCAGCTCAAACCTTCATATCATTTCCTGCATCCAAGCCCAGAAACACCTGCGAAAGGAATGCCATGCATTCCTAGCCCATGACGTTATCGAAAAGCAGGAAGTTAAGGACCTCGAGAGTATCCCCGAAGTCTGCAACTTTCCTAATGTCTTCCCCAAAGATCTTCCCGGAATCCCTCCCGAGCGCCAAGTCGAGTTTCGTATCGACTTAATCCCCAGAGATACTCCCATAGCTAAACCCCCCTATCATCTAGCGCCGACAGAAATGCAAGAGCTATCCAGCCAGCTCAATGAGCTGCTCAACAAAGGATTCGTAAGACCGAGTTCCTCACCCTGGGGAGCCCCGATCTTATTCATGAAAAAGAAGGATGGATCCTTTCGGATGTGTATTGATTATTGAGAAGTGAACACAATCACCATCAAGAACCGTTATCCCTTAACCAGAATCGACGACCTCTTTGATCAACTTCAGGGAGCCAGTTACTTCTCGAAAATAGACCTAAGATCAGGGTACCATCAGTTGCGAGTTCATGAGAATGATGTTCCCAAGACAACATTTTGAACTCATTATGGACACTACGAGTTTGTAGTAATGCCCTTCGGTCTAACCAACGTACCGGCAATATTCATGGACCTGATGAATCGGGTGTGTCGTCCGTTCCTAGAAAAGTTTGTAATCATGTTCATCGATGATATACTCGTCTATTCCCGAAGCAAGGAAGATCATAGACAGCACTTGAGGCTAGTTTTAGAAACACTAAGGGCGGAGAAACATTATGCAAAGTTTTCAAAGTGTGAATTCTGGATCCGAAAAGTAACTTTCCTTGGTCACGTGGTTAGCAAGGAAGGCATACACATGGACCCTTCTAAGATCAAAGTGATTGAGAATTGGTCAGCACCAAAGTCGCCCACGGAAATCCATCAATTCTTGGGTCTTGCGGGCTATTATCGTAGATTTATCCAGAATTTCTCCAAGATTGCTAAGCCTTTAACCACCTTGACTCAGAAAGGTGTACCCTTTTGTTGGGGAGAAAAGCAAGACACTGCGTTTCAAACATTAAAGCAGGATCTATGCAGCTCACCTATCTTGTCCCTGACCGAAGGACGGAAGACTTCATTGTCTACTGTAATGCATCCAATCAGGGTCTAGGATGTGTGCTTATGTTGCGAGGAAAGGTTATTGCCAATGCCTCGAGACAGTTGAAAACAAATGAAGTCAATTATACAACTCATGATCTAGAGTTGGGAGCAGTGATCTTTGTGTTAAAGATTTGGAGACATTATCTCTACGGAACCAAGTGCACTGTCTTCACCGACCATAAGAGCCTACAACATTTCTTTGATCAGAAAGAGTTAAACATGAGGCAGCGGTGATGGCTAGAGTTACTTAGTGATTACGAGTCCGAAATACGCTATCATCCTGGCAAGGCCAATAAAGTAGCTGATGCCCTCAGCCGAAAAGAGTATTCAAGTCGTAGAGTGAAGGCACTGATAATGACTATCCATTCCAATTATCCGATCAAATCAGAGAGGCTCACCTGGAAGCCTTAAAACCAGAGAACAGGTCGGATGAAGCCTTGAGAAGAATGGAAAAGAACCTTGAGGTCAAGGGAGACGGAGTTTACTATTTCATGAACCGGATCTGGACCCTGAAGTACGGCGGTTTCAGGGAGGTTGTCATGAACGAAGCTCACAAGACTAGATACTCCGTTCACCCAAGTTCAGATAAGATGTATATGGATCTCAAACAGCTTTATTGGTGGCCGAACATGAAAGCAGAGATCGCTACCTTCGTGGGCAAGTGCTTGACTTGCTCCAAGGTGAAAGTAGAATATCAAAAGCCCTCAGGTCTTCTCCAGCAACTAGAAATACCTGAGTGGAAATGGGAAAGGATTACAATGGATTTCATCACAAAGTTGCCCAAGTCTCGGAGTAGGCACGACGCCATTTGGGTAATTGTCGACCGACTGACTAAATCCGCCCACTTCCTACCGATCAAGGAAAACTCTAAAGTGGAGAGACTAACATGAATCTACATCCAAGAGATAATTCGTCTGCATGGTGTGCCTGTGTTCATTATCTCCGATCGAGATAGCAGGTTTACCTCGAGATTTTGGCAGTCTCTGCAGAAGGATCTTGGAACTAAGCTGGATATGAGCACAACTTACCATCCACAAACAGACAGACAGAGTGAGAGAACCATTCAGACCTTGGAGGACATGTTGAGAGCATGCGTCATAGATTTTGGTAAGTCATGGGACACTCATCTGCCCTTGGTCAAATTTTCCTACAACAAGGTTGTACCGTTTAAAGCCTTGTATGGCCATAAGTGTAGATCCCCTCTGTGTTGGGCCGAAGTGCACGACACGCAGCTAGCCAAAGGGCAAGTCCCCGATAGCACTCTCATAGGCCCAAAAATCATCCGCGAAACTACAGAAAAGATCGTACAAATCCGGGAACGACTAAAAGCTTCACGAGAAAGACAAAAGAGCTACGCCGATAAGAGACGAAAACTCTTGGAGTTCCAGGTTGGTGACCATGTCCTTTTGAAGGTCTCACCCTGGAAAGGCATGACACGCTTCGGAAAGCGTGGAAAGCTAACTCCGAGATACATTGGACCATTCGAAATCCTCGCTAGGATCGGTCCCGTAGCATATAAAATTCGTCTACCCCGAGAACTTAGTAACATTCATCTTGTCTATCACATCTTGAACCTGAAGAAGTGTATGTCCGATGAGATACTTGTGATTCCCCCGATGAGATCGAACTAGACGGGAACTTACACTTCGTAGAGGAACCCGTAGAAATCATGGATAAGGAAGTAAAACGAACGAAACAAAGCCGCATCCCAATAGTGAAGGTTCGATGGAATGCCAAGCGGGGACCTGAATTCACTTGGGAGCGTGAAGATCAGATGAGACAGAAATGTAACGCCCGCAGATCCGGGCAAGTCAATTTAGAGACGATAAGCGTTGAAAATGACTTTCAGATGAAAGATTATTCAGAATGAGTAATCTTAACTAATTTTTAGTGGTCGTGACAAGGATTCCGAATATATAAAGAATGCTGAAATCTGAGTTATAACGAAGAAGTTATGACCTGTCGAAGTTTCGCGACAAAACGGACACGACACAGTGTGACATAAATAGTAAATTTACGATAGAGCGATATTTAGCCTTAGCAATCTAAACGAAAGTCGTAGAATATGTTAAACCGAGAGCGTGCATAAAAAGAACGTCTAAATCTGATTTCGTTTTAGGAAGTTATATTTTTTTAAGTTTCAGCTTAGCAGTATGCAGCCCGAAGTCCATTTTTGAGATCGAGTGATTTCTAGCCGAAACAATTTAAACGAGAATCGAAGATCTCGTCAATAGTAGTACACCGGTAAAAAGACAGACGAAAACGGACGTCGGATGAAGAAGTTATGAATTTTTAATGGACTTTTCCTGTCCAGGCCTGTTAAAAATACAATAATAAAAATGAAGTCAAAATTAGCCAACAGAGTCTCAACGAAAGTTGTAGAGCATAATTTCACCTACGTATGGATATAAAGAACATAAAAAATGTAGATCGTATGCGAAAGATATGAATTTTTGAAGTTCGGGGCGCAAACTTCGAGACCTTCACGAGGTGAATTTGTTGCATGAAACCTTTCGAGCCTAGAAGATACACGGCAAGCCTAGGAGATGATCAGGATCGAATTGACGAGGTGAACATAGTTTGTTCATGAGGTGAATCTCAAATTTCCACCCTATAAATAGAAGTTCAAGGGGCAGTCGGGTTTGGTGGTTCCTTTTTCTCTATCTCACTCCCGATACTCTCTCTAGCCGTCTTGAAGTACCCCTGAAGCACCGGTATCATTCTCGACACCCGAAGCAAGTCCCGACGCCCCTAAAATCCTGAGAAAAAGAGTTTTCGAGTCGAAACTCTGCCCGCGTGAAGCCCGGTTTTTGAGAAAACATCATGGTTTCATCGAAGAATACTGATTTAAGGGACGAAGTGTTGTCCAATCGTCGTCTTATCAGGTGAGTGTATAGTCACTTTCACCTTACACATAGATATGAAGTATTTTATATAAAATACGTGCTATTTATATATATATATATATATATATATATATATATATATATATATATATATATGTTGTTTGTTTATTTGAGATAGATGTTGAATGATTTTTTTATATAGGTTTTAAACTGTATATGTATTTTATATCTACAAATATGTTGAGTAAATCATGGGTAGATGAAAGAATGTTTTATACATGTTTAAAATGATTTAAAATGTATATATATTTTATGTACAAATATGTTGAGTATAATATGGGTAGGTGAAATAAGTTGATGTGTGATAAAATGATGAGATAAATGACGAGCGATGAAAGATGAGCGATATATATGAGTGGTAAAATATAGTGAGAAGTGATGACCCAAGCGATGGCCCTGTCATTCAGCAGAATATGGATGACAACCATGGACTATTCTAGACGGTCCATGGAACACTAGCAGGCTCGCAACCTGTAGGTGTGTGAACTGTATGTTCATCAGATGTACTCTAAAAACCTTGGTAGCTATGGACTTAGTGTCTGTTGTATAAACCCTAGCGACGATGTGACTTCGTGCCTATTCCTTAGGAGGAATCCTTAGGAATGAGTGATAGATGATTCGTAGGGTAAATCGTTAAGAAATAAAGAAGATAATGGGGTTGGGTAACTGGGTTGATTGTTTGATGTTTAAACATAATATATTTATTTATTGTGGGTTGAAAACCCTATATGCTCACCAGGCTCCCAAGCCTGACCCTCTCAGTTTATTTGTATCATAGGTAACGATATGAAGTTGCTTTACACTGAGATATTTAAAGGAGATGTACATCACTAGTGTAAATAAATGTAAGATTTGTTTATGCTTATGTTTTAGTATTGACAACGACATCCCAAATTTTTCATATAAAGCAAATACATTTCTTCGGAAATGTTTTGATAATATATTTGTAATGTTTTTCTGGGAACAAATTCCGCAACACTTTTAATTAAATGATTACTCAGATTTTATTTTAAAAAACATAAATGAAATCGTTCTTTTCTAGTTGTGAAATTGGGGATGTCACAAGAAATATTTGTATCTCTTTCCGAGTCCATGATTTGTATTATGTGTTTGAATTTCGGGACGAAATTCCCTCTAACGAGGGGATGATGTGACAACCCGGAACTTTTTTTTCCGTTACCATTAATCAAATTCCGTTAATAAAATGTGAATTTTATTGAGTCTCGTCAAATTCCTTCGGTTTCGAAATTCATTTAGTTATGTAATTGAAATTTATATACGAGTAACGACCGAAAACCGCGCGAAACTCGAATTTTTCTCGAAAAATAGCAAGTTCACGGACGTAAACCTGTTTAAGGCCGTAAACTCGTTTGCGGTCAATGCCAGGTGGACCCCACCGTCGACCACGAAAACCCTCTATAAGTACGTGTCCCTACCTTTCATTTAGACTTTTTTGGCCGGAAACACTCTCATTTGGAACACATCTTCATCGAAATCCATCATCATTGTTCTTGAGTTTACGACCGTACACGCTTCAACTCTTCAAATCTCCAAAGGCCGTAAACTCGTCGGCCGTAAACCCGTTGAATCTTCAAAGGCAGTAAACCCCAATTCACGGCCGGAAACTCTTCACAACCATAAACCCCAGTTCACGGCCGTTAACCCTTCCTAAGTGGTGCATTAGACTGAAAACCCTATTTCCTCGATTCAATCAAGCCCCAGTAACATTCCTTAACCAAGCACAAGTGTTTTTCTAACACTTTATCTAACGAAATTGCTAATTTAGATACATATATGTATTTATTTGATATTTGGATTCCGTTAAGTGCCACGTACAACCACTCGAGGATCTTCGTTTCCAGTCGATGTTTTCACACATCAACAGTGAGTTCATACCCCTACACTTTTTTTTAATGTTTACTTGGGGGGGGGGGGGGGGGGGAATACAAGCCAAACACAAATGATTTTTATGAACATATACAAAAGAATTTCAACAAGTTTAAAACTTATGCAATTGATACAACCAAAAGATTTACATGTTTTATAAAATATTTAGATCTTTTTTCCCTTTTTGTAACATGATGAGCATAAGGTAGGTTTTCAATGTACAGTCATAATTGCATAGTTTTTAGAACAATACACGAACCAAATACACAACATACATGCAAACTATAATAGGTATAGTTTAGGGTTTTCAATACACAATTTTACAAATTCAGAGTTTTACATTCCTAAACATATAAACTATGACAGATTTAGTTTAGGAGATACATTACTACAAGTGTACAAAATTTAATAATTATTTAAGTATAATTATTATTACACTACAAGTATACGACAGATTCAAATACAAGAGAACAATACGGAACCACACTGAAACTTGTTAATACAAGATTGTGAGACAACACTTCAAATGTACCCTTCGGGTCCAGGCTAAATCCTACCATAGTATAATCAGAGTCAATGGAGGGAGAGCGTGAAATTTGTGAATAGATCTATTCGGGACTGACAATCCCACACCTGAACTGCTAGCTACAGTTAGGCAAGCATGCCTAGGGTGACAAATATCATATCGTCCAACGCCTGAAGAAAGTCGTAGTGATCACTAGGTCATATCAAGCATGGTTATACGGCTCACAATAGTATAAACTAACCTTATTGTTCATGGAATTTCATTCTTCATTAGTTTAATTTTCATTAATAAAACTAGTACATACTAGTCATTACACTGGAGGATTCCAGGGATATAATACACAGTTTTATTATAAATAATAAAACTATTATACATACTGGTGGTAACCAGGGTTTTCAAACAGAATGTACTATACATACTGGTGGTAGCTAGGGTTTTCATACAATGGGGTTTTCATTCAAAACAACGTTATACAATTCAGTTGGTGGTATTAAGACATGCAAACTAATATGTTTTACACTACTACAAAATACAGTATCAAACACATATGTTAGAAAATATTGGATTTTCTTGAAAAGAATACATACATTTTAAAGATTCAGTAGACAGGTATCTCTTAGAGTTTTGAGAATATGGAGTGTATAGAGTCACCTCTTCCTATTTTGATTTTACTTTTGATGTAAATAATCTATGTTTCAAACAAATGTAAACCTTTTTCATATATGTATTTAACGTTTGGTTGTGTTTACTATGATTGCTATGATACAATTGTTGTGATACTACGTATGACGGCATCCACCCCTGAACGTTTCCATCGTTCTGGTTTGGGGGTCTGACAAGTTGTTTTTGAAGTTTCCACTAATTGGCTTTTTATAAAACTTCTTGAATCTATTATTTGAGTAATAGGCAACAACTTCGTCATCTGAATTCAGGAGAAAACCTTCTTCATTCTCTTCAGTTTCACCATCAGAATCAACCTCCTTCCCAGTTGTTTTCAATACAAGTGTCATTGGACCTCCAAAGTTCATCTTACTATTCTCTTCAGCTATGACCTTCACCTCGAACTCATAAGCTTTCAAGATATTGTATAGATTCGAGATTAAGTAAGTTTCGAAGCTCTCTCGAGTCTTGATCATCAGGCAAATATTCTTCCATTCTTTCTTTAGGCATAGGATGAAAGTAATGTTGAACTCACGAGTAGTACGAACGACACCATATCCGGTACACTTGTAGATGAGCTCATTGAATCTATCATAATAGGCTCTGATATATCCACTCTCCTTTTGCTTGAAATTGGCTAACTCCGATAAGAATTACATCACTGAGCTCTTCTTGGTTCACTCATTCCCTTGGTATGTCTCCTTCAAATTGTCCTAGATTTCTTTTGTAGTCTTGCAGCCTTGAATGTAATTATACACAATTAGTGGCAAAGCTCCACATAGTTCACGAAGACATCTCTTGTCATTGGCCTTCTTCTTGTTGCCTTGACCAATCATATCTTCAGCAACACCAGCATTTTCAACCGCTTGAATAAGATCGGCACGATAAGGACCTTTTTCAATCGATCGCTAGAGATCTTCGCCAATCTCATTGAGATGGCCTTCCATACGATCCACCCATTGATCATAGTATTCTGGAAGTAACATCGGAATTTTTGTTGCAGATCCAAGCAGATTTGCATAGTTCATCATAGTTTTGACATTCAAATTCGGCATTTGATCAAGTAAAAAGATGGTAAACATTGAAAAGAAAGAAATCGAATGCAAATCGATTGATAAAACGATTGCAAAATTGTAAAATCACAGTAATCGAATGAAGAATTATATTTTCACTTGCTGAATGATTGAATTGGAACAAACAACTCAATAAGATGAAAACGCCAATGAGGTTCCTCAAAAGATGTGTAGGTTCCTGTTTTGATATCAATTGAAAAGATGTGTGAATTATGTTTTAATCAATTGTAATGTAAATCAGAGAAAGTATGAACACCGAGAGTAAATAAGATCTTTGATCCAGCTCAAATCCGGAATAAGTACTAATGTAGTTTTAGAGAGGGAGTAAGCTCAATGCATAAGAATGCAAAAGTTACAACTCACTTACGTACTTACCCTATTTATAGGATACTCATGGATACAAAAAATACTAGGACTTCGACACTAAATAAGGAACCTCTAAATATGCCTAGTAAATACATTCATAACGAAGTCTAGTGGACTTTGGACTTTCGACTATTACAGACATTCATTATCAAGACAACTACCTAAGGTTCGGCATATCACAATACAATTATAGTCTACAATGCTTCTCAATGTTATTGAGGTTGGGATGCACTTCCTTTCTTTTTTTATAAGCTCCAAAGTCGGTTGCTACACTGCTAGAATCTTTACGTTGTATTTTTTCGGTGGCGAAGTGAGGAACGGAAAATGTGTTTGACAAATGGAAAAGAAATGCTTCGGAAAATGTGTTTGACAAATGGAAAAAAAAAATGCTTGATCCAAAAGATAAAAGGGTACTTGGCATTGGGAGTTTGTTTGAGGCTCCTCGGGTTATTCCAGCAACATGGAGATGGAGATTCTTAATCGATACAAATGGGTTATGAAAAAAATGTTATTTCCTTAGTATTCCTAAAGGTGATTTTGGTGAGTCCCTTTTTAACGGCAGTTTTTGTAAGGATTTAATTAGAAAAATATATCTTAAAGTCATTTTAAGCAACATAGTTGGTTCTTTTAATCAACTCCAATCTTGTTATGGATTCACACTTGGAAAGAATGGTGGGTTATAGTAAATCTATAGCTTTTTGGAAAGATATTTGATCATGGGACCCGAGGCATCTGAACTCACTAATCTCCTTGGATATGTGGATGGTTGTGTTTCTTCCACTCAGGATGCTAATATCTTGACAAGTTTTTGGATGAGATGTACGTTCCTAAACTCCTATGTCTTTCTTACGACCAAACCGAAGAATGATGTGTTGGTTGATAATAAAATAGTTTCACAATCATTTTTATAGTTTTCTAGTAGATACCAGAAAAGTAAAGTGAAATGAGTTAACTTTTTAAAGATCCAAATTTTGCTTTCATTTCTTTATACTCATGTTCTGGCCATTTGTTAATTTTCATTAATAAAATCTTTCCGTTAGAAAAAAAAAGTTTTCAAACTTTTCGTGACAGATGACAATTGTAAGTATATAATTGCGTGTTGCATGCATAGATACAAATGATGTATTAATTGTCGGTGTTAGATCAACCTAGAAGAGAGTGAACGTGATGGTTTGTAATTTTAAAAATATATAAACTGTCATCTAACATGTTTGTAAAACGTAATTGTAAAGAACTCTCGATGATGAGGTGATCAAATAGTATATTTTAAACACACAAACATAGTTTACAAGCATACGTATCGTCAAAAACCAGAAATTGCAAAGAACATTATTATGATTCAATTACATTATAATGTTTTTAATAGGTAACTTCGTTATAGAGAAGAAGTACGCGGCTGATGAAGTAATAGTTGGAATATATAACATGCACATGAGCTAGTATAAATTATCGTTTTAAATATATGTATTTTTTTTCAGATCTTCCAAAAAAAATTAAAAAATTAAAAAAAAAATAGTACCTTTTAAACATACAAGACATTAACTCGATGAAACATGTTAGTACTAGCTTACAGAAAACATAGATGAGCCCGTTTGTAAACAACTAGCTTGATCACGAGTTACAATATATAGTTTGATTTAGCTATTTTTTCTTTTGAATTACAGATTTTCATATATTTTTTTTATATTTCAAGATTTTTATATAATTTCCGAGTCCCTACATGCAGTATGATACGAAGATGGTGTTTGGATGTGAAATGCGAAAATCGTTATGTGATTAGAATATAATAATAATCAGATAATCTAATAAAAAAACAAATGAAAAAAAATAATGTTAGGATTTACTTCTCTTGTTTGAAAATTGAAATTATAATAATATTTTTTTTCTAATAGTTAAATAATCAAGTATTAATTATCTATTATTAATTATTATTTTTTATAATAATTAGATTATCAATTATAAGTGTTCGAAATTTCAATAATAACTTAAAAATTAAATGATGTTTTTCTTTTCGATATTTGAAAGTGTAGTAAATAAGAAACCATACTATAGTTGCAAAATGATATTACATATAACATAGGAGTTACATACCAAATACTACATTATATTTGGAAAGCCAACATAGTTGAAGGCACCAAAAGATAACAAAAAACATAGAAACATATTAGACGTAAAGATGGTTGTCGTCAGAGAGGTTTTTTATTTCTTTTTTTGAAACTTTCAATAAGTTGGTCGTGTTTCTTTCGCATGTTGTGCATGGTTTTGATCAGTTTAGCGGTCTCATAGTTGCTCTCCAAGATGATTTTCTGTATCTTTAGGTAGTTGTCGTACGACGGTTGGGGGTCCATGTGCTCCTCGAGGTTTTTTTTTTTTTTTTTTTTTTTTTTTTTTTTTTTTTTTTTTTTTTTTTTTTTTTTTTTTTTAATATAGTTTTGATGTTCTCAAGTTTCTTCTTCCATGTTGGTCAATGACAGTTTCTCTGATTGTTGGTGGGCGATGAGAGTAGTCAGGATGGTTTCCATTTGTTGTGGCTTTATTTTCCATTGGAGGGCTATTTGTGGTGTGGATGGTAGTGGTTTGACAATGTTGGAAGAGATGCTCGCTTTTTAAGTATAGACGTCGATATTTAATAACGTTGTTGGATAGTTAATGTAGGTGTTAGTTTCCGAGATGTTGACGGTCTATGATTGATTATTTGCAATAGATGTAACCTAACCTATAGCCGTCGTTTCAGATATTTGTATGAAATATTTACTTTCCTTTATTTTGTATGATTTTCTTTTGAAATATTTAATGTGCATATATTGAACAAACATTTTAATATAAGTAAATTAAAATTCATATATAATGTAGTCAATGTGTTGACAGGGAAACGTATATGTTAACATGTTATTTGAGTCGTACATAGATGTTGGTGGTACTGAAGTACAAATTTTGACAAATTTGAAGCATGAGACAAAAGGATAACAAAATAAACAGATATGCAAAGGCACAATCTTTATCTCATAAGATAATAAGACTATATATTTACTTGATGGTAAGGTTGTCTGGAACTTTGTTTAGTATCGTAATAGGTTCATTCATTTATTCCTCCAGTGCTACAATCATGTTTGTTGCTTTGGTGTCAAATACATCTTCGTTGTTGAGGATTTCTGCTGAGATAGCATAGTTGAGGGAGTGTGGCTTTTCAGATATTACTTTTGCTAGAGTTTCTTTCATAGCACGACCTGCTCTAAGTGTCCATTTTAGTGACCGGATGATGTTTCTTGTTTGTATCTTATGGAAGAGGATTATGTCAAACATGTCTCCAACATTACTACCTTTCATTATATATTTGATGGTTGTTTGTGAAAATGTTGTATGGGGTATGTTTATGTTTGTCGTTAAAGGTGGTATTTATAGTGGCCGTAGAACAATTTTTTTGCACGAAACTGATACCAAAGCTAATGTTAGGGGACACGTGGTGTATAGATGTATGCATTTTATTGAGTGGCGATGTTCTGAAACTATAACGTGTTACAGTAAGAGATTTTTGTGAGTGCTTGTCATTAATGTACAGTTGGAAATAAGTTGTCATCAATTTATTAAATGTGGATTAATGGTAAAGTCGGAAATCGTCAATAACGTAGGGTATGTATTGTGAGATAATATATTTTATGGGGATAAAGGGTTATTGGAGGGGAGAGGGGTGGGGTTCCTGTGTTTATATTCATTTGTTTATTTATTTATGTACATAAGAAGTTACATTAAGTGTTTATCATTTTATTTATTTATTTATAACCATACAAAGGATTACATGACTTGGTACATAACTGTTTTTACATACAACGTCTCCTTTATTTAATTATAGACGTTGGAAGGATTACACTACTGACGAAACAACTACTTCAGAGGTGGATATGATGAGATAAATTTTTAGTTGGTGGATGTGTCCTTCATTGCGCGTTTATATTTGTCGATTCTTTTATGGATGGATCCGAGCATAAAAGAAATGTTGTCCTGCATGGATAGGTCTTCTATTTTTGCCTTCTCAAATATGCTCTATAGTGTTTGAACGTTAGGGTTATCTACGTGATTTTCCATGTATAGGTGCACATCTTTATCAAGGGTGAAGCTTTCTTCTAACTTTGATTGACCTGCTTCAAGTAGATCTCCAATTTCTCTAAGGAAATCAATGATAATCATAAGGCTTTTGTTGAAATCTGTGTTATTCATTTTGATTTGTAGGATACGTTTATGTTATGTGGTGTGTATTTTGGTTTGGAGAATTTATGTACGTAATATATTGTAAGTTTACGCATATAAATAATTTTATGTATAGTTATAGACGTCTATGGGTAAGGTTTTCCTTTCCAGGAAGTAATTGTCGATGTGATGTGGTTTATAATGGTATCTCTTACTAATAGAAACTATAGTAGGTTGTTATCGACGACATGATAGTAGAGTTACATGTTTATGTTTATAGTATTACTATGTTCCGGTGTCAATATTTTTTAAATTGTGGCAATTTTTATTTACAACAATGTTCTTCACTTTTGTTAATTAATCGTCTATATATTTATTTAATTATGATCTATAAACTGTTAATGAGTCCATTGGATTTTTCGTAATTGTAAAACCAAAATGAGTTTTGCCGGTGTACCAAAGGAAGTGTTCTGCAAAAAAATAAAAAAATAAAAAAAAAACGAAGAAAATGTCTGATATTGTTATGTAGTTGTATAAAAATCTATTTAGTTACTATCTTAATTTTGTTGTAATTATATTCGAAGTATTCTATAAAAAAAATCGTTTACATTTTAGTATAAAATCCCTTTAGTTTTATCAGAGTTCCTAATCGCAAATAAATCTAGTTAAAACAATGATTAAAAACCTTTTTTTAATAATAATATAAAAAAGAACAAAGTTTGTTTTTTTACTTTTGTTTATAATGTGTAGTGTAAACAATTGGTAACCTATATATATATATATATATATATATATATATATATATATATATATATATATATATATATATATATATATATAGGGTTAGGTTCAATGGAAAATGAACAATTAGGGCAACATATGCTGGAACCAATGATCAAGTGACACGTGTCCATTTCTTTATTCATAAGCAATCTACTATGGAAGTTATTTATGTAGTTATTCCAAAATGATGTGTTGTCATGCTTTCATCGGTTTCAACATGTGTTGTCCTAATTGTTTATTTTCCATATAACCATTCCCTATATATATATATATATATATATATATATATATATATATATATATATATATATATATATATATATATATATATATATATATATATATATATATATATATTATTGTGTTTTAGCTAATCACCTCATTTAATTATAGTATTGTATTTTAGATAAGTGGTATATTATCATATATCAGTATAGCACGAAATATGTTAGTTGTCATTTTATTATCAGTATTTTGATACTATAATGCAAAGCAGTGATAATCACGTTAGACTATTATTGTAAATAGCATATGTTATTTTTTTAAAAAGGCCTTCATTTGCTGAAAGGATGTAGTTAAAAGGATCTTTTTTTTACATAGAGTAGAGTATGTGTCACTTTCTACAAAACAGGAAAGGCAAACGGTTGTTTTACGTACTTTTAACATACTACATAACATTGGTGATGATGTTACGACCAACATACAACGAAGTAGCTTCTATGTTGTTTTACATACAGTCTTTCGTTTAGTATTTGTTGTCTCTGCATTTATAAGTTACCATAGTCAACAACTTCCATTTTTTTTGTATATGTATATAGCAGATATTAAGTTTTAACTTGGTTTTGAAAGGGTAGTGATCTTCTAACATTCAATCTACTTTGTTGGGGGTTGAATTATACTCCTTAGTATTTTTTGAAGATGTTGGATGGTGAGGAGGCAGTGTTGTTATGGATGATACTTCTTCAGAAGTAGATTTTCAATATTTGTAATAATGAAGCGAATGTTGTCTGTTGATGTATTTTTCATACCCATTTTAATTTTTTTGGTATGCCTTACGACGTAATGGGAATTGGTGATAGTTCTTTTCTTTGGTGTGCATCATCCTCTGATATGATATAAGTGTGTCTGACGTTGCTCCGAATAAGTTTTGTGTTACACTATCAGAAAGTACAACAGTCATGGAATGGCTTTCATCCGTAATTATTGCATTGAGTTTGTACCTACACTTATGTATCACTAAATTTATGCTAAATTTGTTTTTTAAAATAACCTTTTCTACAGAAGTACACTTACATGCTAGTTGGAGAGTTGAGTATGCCATCTGACGGACAAAACCAATTTTTGCCCGTTTTAAAAGTTGAAATTTTGCAGTTTGGACAGTTAACCTAGTAACCACAGTCTGAGAAGATGTATTCACTTATGGAAGCCTTTATGGTAAAAGTTTTGTCCTGTATAACAAAAACATTTTTGTAACTTGTATAAAAACATACACATAAAGTTTCTTGTTTATGCTAATATGTGGATAGAAGTGTAACATACTGTAAGATCCGAATGACTTTTCTCGATTATTTCTGACAATAGTATTACAGAATCAAAAATGACAGGTGACTCAAGGAATTTTTTGTAATTGCAACATGCAAATATTATCACCATCAATATGTAATGCATTAGATCATATTTTAACTATTATAATACATGTCCATAAGTATTGTGGTTTCTGCGATAGGTGGATTGATGTATAAATGAGTTGCACTACTTTTTCCAAGTCGTAGTGAGCCTTTATATTAAATGTTGAAGGTAATATGGAAGTAAGTTATTGTTTTTTTTTTGTAAGGGTAAATGTATAAAGAATATGAGGTGGATTTACCTGTATAAGTTGAAATTTTGACACAGGTTATAGCCACTACAGTAGGAGCGGCAACACTTTCAAGACCAATACGATCAAACTTTGAAGCTATGTTAGTGCATTCTTTCCACAAACTTATTTCAATATCATCATCACTAATGTTCACAGGTTTCACACACGTTAGTAACCTAGCAAAATAATGTTGAAAATATATTACTTGAAGTTCATTTTTTAGAATTAGTAGCAGATATGGTTCTTTGTCTTTCTTTCTGTAGTTAATCAGCTTACTGAAGACACCTACAAAATCTGCAAGCAAATAATGTTAATTTACAGTACTCATGCACACTACCTTAGGTAGAATAAAAATTGTTATTATTAGATGTTAACAATGTATGTAAATATTTATTTTTCAATATACGTTTCATGTTGACATATATTAAAACCTGCATGTCGATCTGTGTAATCTGGTATCTGTTTTTTGGAGATGAAGTTAAACCAATATTTGGGGATGATGCACGTGTCTAGAACAGTTGTAATAGACGACGTCGTCCCAAAAGCTATGTAAACATCATTGTCCAACCATTTTTTATAACGATCTGGCACTCCACATCCATACTTCTTGATTGTATAGCGCCTAGAAGGTATCAGAACGGATTGTAGAAAACCATGATCTTTTCGTTGTTCAAGAATTTGGATAGCATCACCCTTATGTATAATTGAAAAATTAGAGCAAGTTAGTATAGAATTACACGAGGAACAGAGGTTGGCAAAGAAATTAATAACTTACATTTTTGTCAGCAGCCAGGAACCATGTCTCGTGATTTCTTATCCGTGGTATCCATATACGCAAGATACGAACCTAAATATGATCAAAACATTATACTTTTGCTATTTGAGACATGTTTGGTGTTATAGTAAAAAAGGAAGTAAATTATGATTTTTGAACGTACTAATAAATATGATGTTTTACTGAATACTAAAGTGAATAAAATAAACATAAATGTGTTACATTGTTCTATATAATTGTAAAAGGTAAATATGTATTTGACCTCTGAGTTATTAAGTTTCTGTAGAAAGTCTTTGAAAACAACGTTTTTTGTTTTGTTTTTTCTGGTATTTTCATCAGAATGTATGAGTATTTTAACTGACTCTGGAGATGTAGCACAAGATAAGGCAACATAAAGTTAACCGTGTGTGAAAACTGGTTTTGGTAGATAAACGCATATTTTTTTAAAGATTGACCTTGGCTTTTTTTAATAGTCATAGCCTAACAAACTTCAACCGGAAATTGTTTCCTAATGAAGGTAAAAGGTATGTCAGGAGCTTTATGTATGAATCTAATATGGGGCAGAAATACTTTTTTGCCAATACAAGTCCCAATTATAATTGTTGCCTCTATGACGTTTCCCAGTAACTATGAAACCATCAACTGTGTTCCATTGCATAAACCTTCCTTTTGGTTTATGTTCCGAATCAACATGATTGGTGTGTTAATTTTCAATGATAATGAATGTGTGGGTATGCTAGGTAAGGTCAGGGAATTCAGATATTCCAATGGATAGAAAGTATTAAAGTATGTAGTCTGGTTGCCATTAAAGTCAATACTATCAGCACTTTCATACATCTTTGAATGCCCATGACTTTTCTACATAACTATGTCGTTTATTTTTTTGGATAGTTTCATTTATGGGATAGACAATTGCTCTACCAGATAACGCAGCAGCAGAAGGTTTTGTTAGAATACCATCTCCATATACAAAGTTTATAGGGTCTCTAACTCATTTTCTGATGGAGGTATAATGAGTGGATGAGGAATTTCAATCCATCTGGTATTTGTTTTATCAAATGCATCAATTTCACCAATAACCTCATTAATAATTTTTAGTAACCAAGATGCAAACTCTGAGACACTTAAGTTAGTGTGTAATGAGTTGGAGAAGTTCTTAAGTCGCATATTATCATTTAGTTTATACAACCTAAAATACGGCCATAAGTATGAGTTAGGTAAGGTGAGGAGATAATTTCAGAGGCTGTACTTCTTGGAGACACAGGTAATGTTTGATGAAAGTCCCCTCCTAATAATAGTGACATACCACCCAAAACTTTCATCCCGCATTCGATAATATCTCTTAAGGAGCGGTCTAGACATTCAAAGTAACGTCTGTCACTTATTAGTGCTTCGTCCCATATAATAATGGAAGTTTGTTTTAGTAGCTCAGCAAGCATTGTCTTTTTTTTGTAATGTTGCATGCAACATTATCTGAAAAGTCAATCGGAATATTGAATCTAGAGTGAGCCGTTCTCCCTGATGGAAGGATCAGGGACGCTATACCTGAAGCAGCAACGACAAGCACTATTTTCCCCGTGGAATGGAAATGAGCAAGCAAGGTAGTCCACAGGAAAGTTTTGCTAGTTCCCCCATGCCCATAAACAAACATGAGCACCTGTTGCCCTTTCTCTTCTGAGGATTGAATTGTCTTATAGATGTCAAGTTGTTCATGGTTCAAACATGAAAACATTTTTTCATGAGTGAGAATCAAAATGTCTTTATCATATGTTGTTTCTTCTAAAAGAAGATAGTTTTTTAACATTACTATTGTATCCTATGGAGGTTTAGGTGGGTGAAAGTCAACAACAAATCTTGAAGGCGTAGATGATTTAAGTATATGATCCAGCTCAAATAAAACCATCTGTTGTTTGTGGAAATCATCTATATTAGAATCAAGAGTAGGATGGACATCTTAATGGTATACACCAAATCGTTACTCATTTTCTTCCATCTTATATACCACAAACACATAGGATCATTAACATCACATACAAGAAGCAAATAACATAATTAGGGGTGGCAATTGATGACACGACATGACAAAATATACGAAATGAAACGAAATTGAGATGAAATTGAAATTCAAATTCGTGTTTATGTTGTGTTCGTGTCAGGTGTAAAAAACACGACGTCGTGTCGTGTCGTGTTCGTGTTCAAAATTTGACACGAAATTGACACGATTTAAAATTGTTTGTCATGTGTTTCGTGTTTGTCGTGTTTTTCATGTTATGTATGAATAAATATTAATTAAATACATTAATTGTTATTTCATGTTATCATTGTGGTGTTGTGTCGTGTTTGTCGTTTTTTAATCGGTTCGTTTTCGTGTTAGTTCAAAAAAAACCAAGATCGTGTCGTGTCGTGTTCGTGTTACATAAAACTTTGTCGTGTCGTGTTGTGTCAGACAAAAACACGACATGATGGCCCGATTTGCCACTCCTACACAGAATAGAGAGCGCAACTGAGACGACATTCCCATTCAAAAGCCTGAATAAAAGCATCCCTCCATTCTCTGGCATCCCCTATTAGACCTAGCGTGTCACAAGCACCACGAAAATTAGGATATACAGTGTTAGAAACGGTATGCAATTCTTCATAAGACTTACAACCTTTTTGATGAGAAAGTAACATACTTAGGTAAAATTATTCTATAGCAGATGGATGCACAAAGATAAGTCTGCGTAGTGCATGGGAAGTGGAACGTTCTCTTCGTTTCCAAGCTTTTACCTCTTTGTCCCACCAATATTTAGTAGGGTAGGAAGTATATGTAAGATCATGACCAGACACATCCCACTTATTATTATCAAACCAAACTAGTAACAGACTACTACCAAAAGTGGGATGGTCAACAACCTGCTTAATACGAGTGTTCTCTTTGAAGAAGACAAACTGCATATTCGGAAAATGTACATGCAGTATCACAACAGGTGGATCTCGCTCATGAATAGGGTAATCAAGTATACGTCACGCAGCCTCATGAGGACACATGAAACGGCCATCAATGTAATTTGTTATCTCATCACCTATGACACCTTTCGCAAAAATAGAAGCTTTAGAAAGTTGCACATCTTTCTGAATTACAAACCTAACACATTCCATTCCCTTTTACACATATTTAAATAAATACCATATCATCATGTTCCACCCACAATACTCAACATTAATATGTGCATTGAAACGACTACACAACCTTTTGTTATATGGGACTATGTACATGCTATCTATTTGCACACCATTTTGTAAAGTACGAAACGCAACCGAATCTCTATTATAATGAGCATAACCATCCTTGTCAAAAACTGTAGCAGTATGAAAGGGTTTTGGGAATTTTTTTAGACTTACCATCCTTCATACATGGAGCCTTAGTATTGACCAAACCACATAGTCCATGTATAAGACATCTTGTAACAGTCTCATATAACAATGTCTCACAAACAGCGTCTGGCAATTCAACGGTAATATAAGCATCAATGGCAGATGGGTCCTTTATCTTATGAGAATCTGATATCCATATCAGCACATGACAATGTGGCAAACCCTTTTTTTTGGAACTCAATGGTATATAAATCTGCAACAACCCCAATAAAATTAAAAAACCAGAGAAGCATATGATCAAATAAATATAAAAAAATTAATTAAAGTTTTTTAATTTGTAGAGATAGCAACTTACATGCTGATATTGGGCCAAAAGTTTTATCACATTTCAAGTATGCAATAAAGGCGTCAACTTTCATCCAGAAAACACGTGAAATTATATCAGCCCTGCTACCCACATCAGTCTGTCGATGGACAGACATGTAGCGGGTGATTTCTAGCCAACCAACATTACATGTAAAGGTTATAAAATATTGTGGATTCCCATACTCGTAACAAATACAAAGAGCATCCTGATAGTGCTTGTACATATATCGTGGACCACTAACAAAAGATGAAGGCAAAAGTACACGCTTACCAATACATCGACTTTCAATATCACCTCGTGATATGGCATCGTAAATACCATTAACATACGCTGATCTTAGTTGATTTTGATTATGTTCAAAGAAATCAAGACGCGAAAGTTCGATACAGGCATATGCATTAACTAAATACTACTGGAACAATCTACACGAATTCAAGAGAAGAGAATATACACCATTTCTTGTGTGTATGTGGTAACTGTAATACATGTTAATAGTGAGATT
The DNA here is from genome assembly GCF_002870075.4 of Lactuca sativa. Classification (NCBI taxonomy): domain Eukaryota; kingdom Viridiplantae; phylum Streptophyta; class Magnoliopsida; order Asterales; family Asteraceae; genus Lactuca; species Lactuca sativa. The sequence goes on along the minus strand of NC_056629.2, from coordinate 32,069,629 downwards.
CCTAGCCTTCGAACCAATTTCATTTAATAGCTTCAAACACGCAGACCAACCGTCCTCACCATAGGGGACCATAATAGGATACTGTATGGGCATGTAGCTAGGACGAAGTTTACTAACCCTACGTGGGCTTCCAGTTTTGGAATGTATAATTATATCATACGTACTACCAACTGCATCTTCACCAACAACGATACAACCCAAACTACCAGGCGTCAGAGGACCATATAGACGGTTAGGAACATCATTAAAAAGACAAAGTGCATACTCAGGTAAGTTCCTTTCACCAGCAATATCCTTTGCAGTTTTAAAAGTCCTAACGTATTCATTATGAGTGTAAAAACATTCGTAATGGACTGAACTATTATTGGATCAAAAGACTAGCTATCAATATTTCGCGAGGCAGAATGCCTATTACGCAACTCATTATATGTGTCAACCATATACAACTGCAAGAACCTTGGACCCCTTTTCGTGAACCACACCAAAAGCACATATCCAATGACAAACCTGATCGGATATTTTAAATACATACGGACCATCCGTCCTATTAATATCGTCATCTACCTTACCTTCGAACGATGTCATACTGAACATATTATTATAACCCCTTATGTCCTTCATGAAAGGGGGGAAATCATATAAAGCAAGTAACAATTCAGGAGGTAGTAGTGGATATGACAATACAACAAAACTAGACCTACAAACGTGTATAGGCAGTGAATCTGGTCGCGATAGATACAAAACCCTCTCATCAAATCAGAAAAAAGCACCACATGATTTACAAATAAAATTACAATCACCAATATCATCATAAGAAGGCAAAGACAAACAACGGTTAGAAATTGATGAATATAATCGTTTTCCAGGAGAAATAAGTGAAGTTAAATGAGGAGAGAAACGACGTTTGATTCCCGACATGAGATTGAAACTACGTTAAATTAAGAAGCAATACACAACATACCTAGAAAAGAAACAGAGACATGGAAGGAGAATAAGAATGCAGTAGCGGAAGAGGAAGGAAAAGTAAAGAAGAAAGAAGGAGGAAATAAGGAAAAGCAAAGGAAATTTTATTGGACGAGGAGGCCGGCAAGGCGGCAACGAAAACTAATAAGAAGGAAAAGAAGAATGAAAAGCATTGGGGCGTTTGAATGAGAAGAACTTCAGTGGCAAAAGATGAAAGAGAAAAAAATACATTGCAGCTAAGGTTGTTAGGAATTTATAGTATATACTAAAATGAAAATAATATATTATTATATATTGTTGATTTATATCAGAGTACACAAATTAATAGGGTAAACTATTTTTATCCATAATTTGAAACATGTTTACTTACGTGGTTATCTTATTATTTTGGATAGAATGGTATAACAATTTTTGCCAAAATGCTTTAAAAATAAACTTGGTCAATTATACGTAACTGACAAAACAATAGAAAGTTCTCGACGTTGAGGTGGTCGGGTGCGTTTCGAAGTCAACCTCTGAGTTCTTAAATACATAGAACAAGTACACGTATTGTTTAAAACCTAAAACCAAAATACAAACAAAGAATATTGGTATGAATATGATAGATTAAATATATTTTTTTTTAACGTTAATGCATTATAAAGCATTGGAATTATTTTATACATTTCATTATCTACTTTATTATTCTAATATATTTATAATAACACATAAAAAGAAATTCACAAAAATGATTTTCAAATTTTTGGAAAACGAAAAAATAATCCTTTTCATTTTAACAAATGACAACCACGTTCAAAAAGGAGGCACTTGGTGTTGGAAATTCTGATAAAAAATTATGTATTTTTTTTTAAATTTTGGACACATTTAAATATAAATATAGTGTATATTGCATTAATCCTTAGTAGGTTATGCTCCCATCCGTGAGAGTTTCGAAAGAATATATTTTGTGTCCAAAATGAAAAATATGTGAATAAGATATCAATGCTCAAAGACGAGTATTTGAAAATAAAACTACCAAATAAAGTGGTTGTGGGAATATATCCTACATAGGAAAATGAACAAATTCTCACTAGGTTTATAAGCATAATTGTGTAATAGGTTTACAAGCTTCTATATATGGTTTCACGTCAACACCTATGCGCACGCAAGGAGGGTGTGAATCATGTATTTTGTGGACAAAATTCAACGAACCCGTGTGTGAGCACGACATGCGATATATATTAAGCATGGGAAGAAATAGAGTTAAATCTAAGAAATAACAACATACTTTTATTTATTTGTTTTCTATAGAATCCTATAATAATATATTTTTCTTCTAGTTAAAAAAAACCTTATCACTTTAAGTTTATTGCAAGCTCAGACAATCGATCGAGAACCCTAAAAATTTTATTGCAAGCTCGGACAGTCTATCGAGAACCCTAAAAATATCAATATTAGATTACCCAAGACACCCTAGCAACATCCATCTTATATTTTGCGTATACTGACATGGAGGTCTATTCACACATGAAGAGATCCATCACAAAGCACACTAAATCCTCTTTTGGCATTGATCACCTGCAAATGTAATTGTCTAACATTAATACTAATGTTACTAGATCTTTAAATAACCTATTTTTGAAAGAAAAAAAATTATAAGACAAATAAGCAATATGAAACATGTGAAAAAATGGTCATAGAAGTGTTAACAATTTAAATACCTACATGAATGACATTCCTAGGTCCATTAGGATCCTTAATTCCAGAAAATAAAAAGCTTCTCGTCAGCCTCTAATGGTGTGTGTGTAACGTCCCATTTTCACAACCAAAAATTTTCATTTTATTAAAGTAAAACTCTGTATTAATAAAGTCATTCATTCAAAATTACATTTGTTAAAATCAGAGTAATATAATAATGCGGAATCTTCATTGATGTTGATGAATATGTACAGTCATGCCTACGTCTTCCCATAATAACCGATAGAACCTGAAAACATAAATAAATTGGTAAGCACAAAGCTTAATGAGTTTTCCCAAAATACCACCACACAAACATATAACAACATGCATACTAGGTCTATAGCCATCAGACTGGATTACCCCTGAGCCCACAGCATGAGTCTGGATTACCCACCTGGCCCTCAGCTCGTGTCTGGATTGCTCCCAAGCCCACATCATAAGTCTGGCTTTCCTTTCTGCCCCTCAACTTACGTCTGGATTGTTCCCGAGCCCACAGCATTATAACACCCATATATAAGGAAATTTCCTTTTTCACCCAAAAGATAAATTATGTTGCAATTTGGTCCATACGCCATACGTACCTGGGGAGTACGTATGATGTAGCTCTTTAAAAAGGGACACGCATTCATGTGAGTACGTTGGGTGTACTCATTGGTATGTTAGGCGTACATGGCAGGTGAGCAAACCCTAATTTTTAGGGTTTGAGCACTATTTACGCATCCTTATCCCCTAAAAACCCTTTCCTTCATCAGCCTCCATCTCCAAAAAACGTCCCTTGCAAACCCATTAATTCCTGGCTGTAAGATTTTGAGCTTGATAAGAGTGTGTGTTTTTGCTTGTGAAGAAGGAAGAATGTGCTAGATCATCTTGGAAGCTAAAGGCAACTTAAATCTAGAAGTATCTCACCCTCATGTATCCCAAGAAGGTATAAATCTTGAAACTTGATGAAGTTTTCCTTGGATCTTGTTATTTCTTAAGTTCTTATGCCTTTTAGTACTATAATATTGGTATTCATGAGTATGGCATACTCTAAACCATAAGTGTTGTCCTTTGAGCCGTTTTTAGTGTTGGGGACCATAAAAATGTGATATTGGTCCTTTTCTTCCCTCCATGCAAAAGTTATGATGCTTTGGTTATGTACTAAGTCAGGGTTTTGTTTTTTGGACCCCTTCTAATCATGGAAAGTGATAAAGTTGGAAACTTTATGACTTACAATGTTATTTGAGACTAGATCTAAGCTTTGGATGGGAGATCTTAATATAATAAGCACTTAATAGAGAAAAATGGTATCAACTAAGTATGTTGGGCGTATCTGGTGGCATGTCATGAGAACCTAGTTGATGCCCCGTAACTTTGGCCAAGTGTATACTATGTTGGGCGTAAAGACTGAGTATATAGGGCATACTCAGTCAATGTTAAGGGGAGATCAGGTGTTGCACGAGCCTCCTCGGTTGTTAGCTGGAAAGCCATGCTCCTCACAACAGGCGCATCTACCTTGCCCTGGCAGCCATCAGTAATCCGCGGAGTCACTGGAGCGGGTGCTACCACTGGTCCTGCTGCTGCCAAATTCAGACAATTTGCCTTCTTGTGACCCCTCTGATTGCAATGGAAGCAAATCAGATCAGATACCGGGGTGGTGGTGGTAGTAATAGCAATGCAATCCCTGCTAACATGACCCATCCGACCGCACTTGAAGCAACTAGAACCACCCACCTGCATGCCCCATTGTGCGACTTGCCGCACTTTCCACAGCAGCTCCAGCCCTCTTGGCCTCTTAATATGGAATCAAATATCTTAGGCCTCTTTCCCTCACTCCCTGAACCCTAAGCATGATCCGGTTTCCTCTTCCTCTCCATCCCCAAATTTATCTCTCTCTCTCTCTCTCTGTCTTTCTCTCTCTCTCTCTCTCTAGCTCTCTTAATCATGTCCTCTAGTGTCTTGCAACTAGATTGGCTCACAAAATGTTGTATGCCACTCCTCAACATCTCATGGTATCTCACCTTCTTCATCTCCTCATCCGACACATATTGTGGAATCAACAGCACCCTCTTGCAGAACATTATGGTGATCTCAGTCACCGTCTTAGTAGTCTGACAAAGGTCCTAGAACTCCCTTGCCAACTACTGCACCTCAATCACTGGTGCAATCTCAGCTCAAAATCTAGTCACAGAATCAATCTCTTGTCATCAAATCAACGGACGTATCACCCACGGAGCGCCCAACCTCCTCCCACCAATCATGAGATCTATCATTCAGAAGACAGGAAGCAAGTCTGACCGTTTCCCCATCGGGACATCTGCTAGTGCGGAAGGCATTAGCGACATCCGCTAACCAACATCTGCTTGCTATCAGGTCCTTCTCCCCATAGTAATCTGGAGCTCCACATTCTTAGAACTCCCTAAATGTCAACGTGCGAGATCCCATCAATACCACCATCTCTGACCCAAAAACACTCAAACTCTCATCCAAATTCTCCAGAATGCCCTCCTTGACCGTACCAAAGATCATAGGAGTCTGCTCGAATATGTCATGGATAATCTTAAACAAAATTAACTCCTACGTCTGATCCTCCAACTGCCCGACTCCAAAACCCGAGCCTGAACCCTTACCATCACCAGAACCACTAACCGGTCTGACTCAAAGAGTCACCATACTAAAAATAGACCATATAAACTATCAGAATACACATCAATATATATCGAGGAGCCTCATACTCTACAAGATTCCTAATTTCATCGCAAAACTCCTTGACTCGAGTACGAATCCTCTGATTCCAATAGTACGGGCCCATACTACCTTCCACATTTATCCGTACTTTCCTCAAGGATCGCCTTGAATCCTCCAAGTCACTCCTTATCCAAACATATGATCCTCAACATGACAAGGCTTCAAGCACTAAATCTCTTCCTAGGTTTTCCTAGGGCAATCACCATGCCACTCTCCGCCATCTGCTGCAAAGGGAACTCCTACTAGAACCCTTTAACTAGCTCATAGATACAATCTCATAACACCAACACCAGATAATTCTTCGAATGAAAGGTCTCACACTACAACGGTTGGACTCAAACAAGACCTGCACAATAGATTTAAAACCTAACCTTCTAAAATTATTTAGTCTCAATAATATGTAACTTAGTATATTAACTTACCAGTTAGCTGAAGTTAGCGAGAACTCCTAAAAAGCACAAATCAAGCAGCATTTAGGCATTGAGTAATCAGAATCAAGCATAACCTAAATAGACTATCCTATCACTGACTGATCAGTACTAGCGTGCAAGGCTACAAGTTCATATAGTAGGCATATAAAGGCATCTCTCCTAGCATTCTATCACGCAAATCTTGAGCAGATCCTTAGCCCAAACTAGCATGGGATTCATAGACTCCTAATCAAAGTATATCATAAAACATGTATGGGTATTTTGGGAAAACTTACTTGAGCTCGGATGGTTACATGCACCACACCCTTTTTCTTTTATTAGAAAAACCTTTTATTAAACATTTGCTTTTTGAAAAATTCTACTAAACCCTTAGTTTCAGTTCAAACACACTCGAGAGTATGTCTAAATCCCTCAAACTAAGGCTCTAATACAAAATTGTAAAGTCCCAATAATGAAGATTAAATTTTTCGATTTTTAAAGTAGTAAAACCATTATCCAAACAACATCATACAAACTATGGTGAATCAAAGTGTACCAATAACAACCAAGTACATCAGAGTAATATAAAAAAATGTGGAACAATGTGGTGTGTGCATTGCAATCATCCTGGGCTCTTCGCCTTCGAACTAGAAGTACCTGAAACATAAACTAAAAACCGTAAGCACAAAGCTTAGTAATTTCCCCAAAATACCACACACAATACATATAAAACATATAATAGGCCCTGCCCGGTAAATAGATATGTCAGTCATCAGTCCCCGCCTCGCATCGGGCGCCGCCCGATATACATATAAACAAACAAACATATGGGCCTCGCATCGGGCGCCACCCAATATACATATAAACAAACAAACATATACTCATATACACATGCAATAATCACAAAGATAAATAGAATATATGATAGTCATCGGGCCCTGCCCAATAAACATATAAACACATAACACATGCAAGAGTCGTGCAGACAACTAGCATCCTAAACATAACGAACCATGGGCCGACATTGGTGTAACATCCCAAAATCCGTACCAAAAAATTTCTTAAAATCATTACCAAATCCATATTCATAAAAAAATGTCATAAGTCATAACATGAATTCAGAGTATCATTTTCAAAACATATTTTCATTATCAGAGTGAAACATCCCAAGATGACTAATCAATGGAGTGTGCCATGCGATCACCCCGAGCTCTTCCCTCCGCTACCGGAAGTACCTGAAACCAAAACTGAAAACCATAAGCACGAAGCTTAGTGAGTTCCCCAACCTACCACATACCCTGCATAAACACATACAACATATACTGGGCCACGCCCGCTACTTCGGGCCTCGCCCGCTACAACGGCCCCACCGCTCCAGGCCCCGCCTGGCTTCGAGCCCTGCTAGGATACATATTTGTTTCACTTAGGCCTCGCTTTTCACTGGTCCTCGCCCGCTAACATATACTAACACATAGGCATATCACAACACATAAGCTAACATATACAAATAAATCATGTCCTGAGGCCTCGCCTATCTTGGGCCTCGCCCTTGTCCTGCTACTGATGAGTCATGGAACCTCGTCCATGCTCCTACTGATAATGAGATACGGGCCCAGCCCACACTCACTCTTTCCCTAACTTGGGCCTCGCCCCTGTTATGTTGCTAATGAGATGTGGAACACCGTCCACACTCTACTATTGGTGAGATTCGGGACCTCGCCCACACTCACCTCCCTACCAAGCACATACATGTATCATGCAGACAATAAGTATAAACTATCATATAAACCATTCCTTGGGCACCCGCCCGCTATCATTGGACCTTGGTACTGAATATCATTCTAGCATACTGCGCCTAGGGCTAACCCCCGGGTCTTCCTACTCATAACTACATGGGCCGGCATTGTGGCCTTAGACCCATTCACATAAAGGGAAACTCACTTCGTACTGCTGAACTTGCTGGTAACCCCTCTGGATGCTGACCGACAATTCCCTGAACTGCTGCTCCACTAGCTCCCCAAGCTACCAATATCAAAACATATATAACTTAACTTAACTGTTCTCAAAAAGTCAACTAAGTCAACTTTGGTCAAAGTCAACCTTCCAGGTCAACCCTACTCGCCGAGTCCGCCTACTGACCCGCCGAGTTCATTAGCTCAGAATCCTTTCATTCGCGACTCGACTCACTGAGTCAGCCCCTGACTCGCCGAGTCTACCGATTTCCGAGTCCTGATCTGTCCAACTCACTGAGTCCCCACTCAACTCACTGGTCCGAGTCTTAACTTAAAGGGTTTGGGGTTTTGCGACTTAACTCGCCGAGTCCAAGAACAGACTCGTCGAGTTGTTCATCCAACTCGTCGAGTTCCTCCTAATCCTCATATTACTCGCCGAGTCCACTCGAAGGACTCGCTGAGTCTATTCAGTCCTTCGCCCGTTCAGAGGCTTTTTGAGTCATGCAGGGACTCCAAACTGTAGATCCACTCCTTCAAAGCCTTTCCCTCACGTAAAGGTGCAAACTTTACGTGTAGCTAAGGAGATCTAGGCCCAAAACACTCCAAACTCGGTTTTAAGACAACCATGCTTCACTTACACCCCCAAGGCTGATACTTTATGACTCTCTAGGCTAGAATACACTTAGATATGAAGTAGCAACTTCAGATTTGAGCTCTAACTTGAAACGGTTCAAGGACATGGCATAAAAGCCCCAAATCTCATAACAAAGGGAAACTATGTGCAAAAGAGTGAAGGTAACGACTTCTTACCTCCAAATGCTCTGAAAAGTCACACCAACTCTGGATCTAAGGCTTCCTCTTGCACCACTATGAACTTCCTTCTCTTCCAAGCTTCAAATCACAACACGAAGGCTAGATCTTTGCTTAAAAACAAATATGGTGGATGGGGTTCGGTATTCTGGATGAGAGAAGCTGTAAGGAACCCTAAGGGAGAGAATGAGATGCTTAAATAGTGCACAAAGTCTCGGATTTAGGGTTTCCCTCTTCAGACCAGACTCGTCGAGTCCTCTTTGTCGAGTCGGCTACTTAATTGATCCCCTGGATCCCGCTCCGACTCGCCGAGTTCCTCCATGGACTCGACGAGTTGACCCTTTGACTTAGGGTTTTCCTTTCCTTTCTTGGTCTTTCTAATTATGGGTATTACAATTGGTGCCTTCGACCTGCTAAACATAGTGAGGAACTCACCTCAAGATGTAGAATTACTCAGATAAAATCTCAGTTTGCTGGTCTGGAATATCCTCGTGCTAGCATCTTCAAATAAATATCCAATTAATAATTGGATCACAACCCATAATTAATAATCTAAGTTACTTGTCCAATATCTCGTGTAAAAGACCATTTTACCCTTTTTATTCTTACTTGCCCCAAAGCCAAGGCCCAACCCAATCTCAAAAAGTCCAAATTCCTAAATGGCAACCCAAGGCCCAAGAAGGTCCAACTTCCAAATTGGTCCCAAAAATCATCATGGATCCAATACCAAGAAAACCCATAGTCTATCCAAGGCCCAAATTCAGAAGTCTAATGGCCCAACAAGGCCCAAACCCAAGAAAGTAAACCCAAAAGTCAATCTGTTGAGTAGGCGGGGCACTCAGCTCATACGTTTAGCGTACTCTTTCTGGGGTCAGTACACGCAGCGTACTAACTGGGTACACCCATCATACTCCCTAGTTTACCAACCCAACTCATTAAGCACTTAATTAATTAATCCAACGTGAGTTATAGATCTAGGTGTATATGCTTATTTTTTGTCCCTTCTTGTTGTTTGGGTGGAGTTTGGAAAACTCCAGGCCCACAAGTTGAGTCTTATGGTCTTTTGGACCCTTTGTGACACTTAAATATTATTTTAGTCCTCCATTTAATGTCATGCAAGGTTGTGGTTACATTTTTGGTTCCTTTTGAACCAGAATTAGAGATCTTAGTATTTAGAGCATGCAAATGCATAAAGTTGGAAACTTTATCCATTAAGACCATATTTTGATGAGATCTAGAGAGTTTGAGTTTAGATCTTAATAGATTAAGAACATAAATTAAAGAGTTGACCATGTGTTGACCATTAATACCCTCTTTGGTTTTAGGTGTTCCATATTAGTTTATTCAAGGAGTTGTGCTAGCATGATTGCAAACTCTTTGTAACGACAAAATTTTCAAAAACAATTTTTCATTTTTAAATCTCCAAAAACAATATCCAACAACTGTATCCAATGTTATCATAATAAACAATCCCAGAATCTCAAAAGATCTCAAATACAAAAATCCTCTCAGTGTGTAGGGATCATGCTGGCGCCTTCCCACGGTCCTCGCTAGTACCTGAAACACACAACACAACAACTGTAAGCATAAATGCTTAGTGAGTTCCCCAAAACACCACATACAACACATACGCCTTTCCAGGCCATAACTCTGTGGGACCTTCCGGTCTGAGTGTTTAGGGGACTTCCGTCCCAAATCCCGGTAGACCTTCCGGTCCTACCCGTTTCGACCTTCCGGTCTGTAACCTCCTGACCTTCTGGTCCATGTCCTCTCGACCTTCCGGTCCATATCATCTTGTCCTTTCGGTCCTTATCATACATAGCATATATAACACATACATATCACATATCAGCATATAGCACATATATCTCATAGCATATAAGTGATGGGTTTTATGCATAAGAACAATCCTATGTGCTCATACAAACCCTAATGCTTGGATCTAGGTTTCTCTATTATACATGCTTTGAATCCAAGACTAATAAACTTAGATCTAACATATTATAAACTGAATTAGGGTTTAGAGAATTACCTTTGATTGTTATATAGCAATAACAATCAATTCCTTGCTTGGATTAGCTTCAAAAGCTTAGTGCCTCAAGTGCTGCACCTCTAATGGAGTCACAAACACCATATACAACTTGGATGAAGAGGAGTAGAAAGGAGGCTGCCCAAAAAATGACTAGAAGCCCTAGAGAATCAGTTGTCCACGTTTTTGGGGCCTAAGGGGTCCTTTATATACTTGTGTGGGCTGCTAGGGTTTCAGTCAAAACCCTAATGGACAGCTTAAACTCTAAGCAGCCCATGGAACCTTCTGGATAAGGCCATGGACGAAAATATGATGGGCTCCCATCATAATTTCGTTCACCCCTTGATCCTTTAGCATTCCTTAGCCCAATAACTCAATTATCCAATAATTGCAGTCCAGTCCCCTAAATTTAATTAATCTCTTTTAGCCACAAAATTAATTATCAATTAATTCTTGACTAATACTAATTAAACAATATGATTTCTCCTTTAATATATTATTCTCATAATATATTAATAAATCATATTTAAACCTTTCTCTCCTTAAATCATCATACATATTGCTATGGTGAAGGCAACCCAAAAAGGACCATGCTCATAATCGGGTCAAGTACATACCAAAATAGTTATGGACTTAGACACTAATCCAACAGTCTCCCACTTGGATAAGTCTAATAACTATTTTCTGTATGACTTCAGAACCTGATCAGCAATCGTAGCTTTCAAAAGCCGCTGTCAACTATGATCTTATCAGATAGCGTGTCCTCTAGATAAGGGATCATATATTCCTCCATTCTCAAGATATCGTATAGACATAAGACATGAATTTTCATCATTCTCTCTATACTGTTTCCCGACTTCTGATTTATGACGACTGATAACAGACTACAATTGAACACATCAACCTAATCCCGGCTTGGCCAAGCGCTTAGGTGTCATCATTAAATCATCGAGAGGCCCACAAATATCGCTTTTATCCCACTTTGGATAAAAGGAATGGATAAACTTCGACTCAAATGCTCTCTTGCATTTACTGATCGAATCACACACAACAATAAGTTTTATAACACCAAGTTACTAGTGCGTTTACTTATTATCAATGTGCAACCGACCAACAAATAACAACTCACATGCCTCGGTTTCAAGAATATATAATATTATCGTCTCATTAATCACTCGTGATAAAACCATGAAGTGATCCAAGTGAGCGTGGGTTTAATCCAATACTCTAATCTTATCAAAGCACTCATGAACTCTGCAGCAAACTTGTGCCATGTCTAAACACTTCACACAATCTACAGACAGATTCATGACAGTCTTTATTCATACCTACTCCCAACGTATAACCGACTGTGGATGTTTGAATAACCTAGTTATTCTGGAAGTCAAAACATGCAAATTGAAACATAACAATAATATTTAATCCTATATGGCCCCAAACTTGTGAGACTAAATAAAACACTTCTATTTATCCACCATATTGATTACTCATTATTTATTATTTAATGTTTCGGATAATCAACTCATTACTTGAATTACAACAACAATTGTCCCATGCTCTAAGCATGCACACTTTGTTTCCTATGGTCCACGCTTTGTGAAATAGATTAATTGAAAACTTTTCAAATGATGCTCATTTCACAATTCCTTAATCCTCACTGTTAGTGTAAGAACACAAGGTTCTTGCCACTACTAAAATATGCTAGATTCTAACATTTTACGCAACGATCCTTTCGTAAAGTCATAGCACAAAAGTCACCAAGACTTGGCTGATAAAATTACAAAATACTTTCTTAGAAATTGTTACAAGACAATTCCATAGACGTGAAGTCTCATATTCAAAGTACATTCCTTTGAACTTCCTTTTGCATAAAGTTTTCTAATCTAGATATAGAATCTCAATCTCCAACTCCCAAAATGGAAACATTTCCATACTTGCCATATGACAACTCATTCTTAATAGAATCTTATCTATTCATAATAATGTTGATATGGTCCATCCAATACCATACTTCCAACTACTCACAAGCGACCAATCCTCAGCGAACTTTGGATCGTCCTTTGATAGTTGTTTGATTATTTCAGTCAAAACCAATTCTAGTCCTTTTTCCCACTTAATGCGCTAGACATTTGGAAAAATTTTAGAATGGTAAATATTATAGCATTTGCAATCGATCCTATACCCGAAGCGTATGGGACACGATGCATAATGTCTCACATAAAGATATGATACTTTACCAATCTTTTTCCATAATATTTTATGTGTCATGTTCTCATAATTCGAACTATGAAGAGGGATGTCGTAATCATAACCGAAATTTGAGAACACATAATGTATCATTTGACTGAAGATATTAAAATTTCTCAATCTAAGCTTTAGATTTTGAAACGAAGTATAATATTATCTTCCTTAATTATATCAAAACAACTTTTCAACATATGCAACTTTGCAAATTGAATTTTTGTTTTTTCTATAATTAATATTGCTAACTTGCAATACTCGCCATAATAATCATACAATCGTAACACTTATGCTCCCACTATCATGATGATTATTATCATATAAGTATAACACTTATGCTCCCACTAGCTTTGACATGTATTCAGAAAACAAATGAACTTCCAGAAAAACAATGCCTATTGAATTTCTGAAATTCATATTTTTAATACCAAATGCTTCGATAAGCCTTTATCTAAGCTTCTTAAACTTATACACCTTTGCCTTAGATAGCTCATATGTGTGCTCTGATACTGTTCAAACTAATTGCTAAATCTCACAATTCGAACTATGGAAAGGGATGCAGTAACCATAATCGAATTTGAGAATACAATTTTCACAATTGCTATCTTCTTAAGATCTCTCTTAGTGAAAGCATTTCCTCACAGTCATTTTCATGAAGGAGGGAATCTTATGACACTTAGATTTTATGGTGTATGAGTTCCTATCCATGTGAATTTGCCAAAACCAAAGTTTGTGACAAATTCAACCTCATATGGACTGAACTTTCTTAATCTTCATTTCTTGCCTTATGGTAACACGAGTGCCCACCATGTCTTCTAAGTAGTTTAGTAATTTGTCCTTACATATCAATGTACTTTCCATCGACTAAGTCTCTAGTATGCATTCAAATGAGAACTCATAGAACTCACATACACAATTAACTCAATTGGAATGGCATAGAAACAAAATAATGTCAGCACGATAGGTTGTAAACATCAAGTCGTGTGCTAATGATGATCTATAAGGTTTATTCTTGATTTGTTCTTGAAACCTTTCAAGACCATTAAGACTCCCACTGACTCCTTGATATATAAGATTCTCTTGTCAAGAAACATTTCTTGACAAAGCAAATATTCAAGAGTTAGTGTAGTTCTTATCAAGACAAAACACTTCACATAATTGGTCCTAGTTGGTCTTTGTCTTATCCAAGACAGCACAACTTACCAATTTCAAATGTGCAAGAATAAGAAAACTTTTCCAAGTTCCACATTTGATGAGTGTTATAAACCTACTTAAGACTTTTCACTCAATGTCACAATCTTGACTCTAAGACTTGATATTGGAACGAAGTATGATTGACTTAATGATTTAACCATTTCTACAACACTCGATTCCTCTTCTTAGACATGCAATTGCACTAAGACTCACTTATAGGATCTATTGAGACATGGTTCTTAATCTTTAAGACTTGTCATAAAACACAATAAAAGGTACTCTCCCTTCTTCTTAGAAAAGAGAAACTTTTATCTTTCTGCCTACTTGATTCTTCTTTATTCGTTCTACTATTCATTGAAACTCTTTCAATCAACTCAGATTACACTTAATCTTATAATTATAATCATATTTACTAAACTTTAGTAAATCATGACGAATATCTTTGTTACTCTTATGGTGGACTTGATCAACGCACAACCTTGTGTACTTGATCTCCTTGTCCTTCAATTGACACTTTGCCAAAGAATTAGTCAAAGTTTCCCAAATGTGAAAGTTTTTCATCCATCATACAATACACTTTGCATGATTCCAAGTTTCTGTCCAATTGAAACTTGGGCGATGAGAAACTCTCCCTATTTGGTAAACTTTTGACATTTCCACAAATAACATAATTAAGAATCACATCCATTTTGCTAATAATAGAAGTACACAAACATCAATTTTTCATATGTTTCATTGCAAGGATAAACAAATAAGATAAAAACCAAAATTTATTTTATTTATAAAAACAGCAGAATACATGTCCTTACAATGCAAAATTCAAATGAAAAACTATGTAATCATATACTCCTAACAATTCTATCATAACTTCCTAAGCTCAAAATCTGATCTTCGATTTCATGCGATCGAAATCCATTTCTTCGTGATCAGACTCATCTTGCTCTTCCATCAAACTTCCTCTCTTTTCTCTAATCCTACAAAACATGCCAATGTAATCTTATCACATTATGAATAAAGAATAGGAATTTAAATGGAGTTAGATAGTGGATTTTATACCTGAAGTAGAGCCATACTTATCGACTCTTCTATCTCTTAGATTCTTCAGGTCCTTCGGGCAGCTTCGTATCCATTGCCCATTCCCTTGGCAGAAGGAACAGGTGGTGTCCATGGAAGCATGGTTGGTTGAGTTATCAAACAAATATGCTCCATTACTTCGCCAAATCATTTCTGATTCAGCAGCAATAAGCATGTAAGTCAAGTCAATGAGGGTTGCGTCAAGTTTCATCATATAATACTCTCTTATGAACTTATCATATGATTCAGGGAGTGACTGAAGAACCCAGTCCACAGCCAACTTATTTGAGATAGACGCACCCAACATAATCAACCTATCAATGTGTGATTTCATCCCTAGGATGTGAGCACACGCAGGTTTGCCATCTTGATGTTCCGTTTCCAATAGGGATTCGGTGATCTTGAACCTTTCAAATCTTCGATCATTAGGGTTAAGGAGAACAACGGGAGGAAGAGGAGGAAGTGAAATCAAGCTAGTCCACAGTGATCCTTCACTTTGAATCAAGCTTTTACTTTCATTAGGAACACTTTTTCCTTGGGATTCGGGAATACCACGGTTAGAGTCAGACATCTACAAAACGGGAGAAAATTCATGGTAAGTTGATTGAGTCCTCAATAAAACACCCAAATGAGTTATTAAGGCTAGGATCCAACACAATATTCTACAACCTAGAAAAGGGATGTCGTAATCTAGTTGCAAAATATTTGAAGGTAGGTAAATGACGATTTACCAATTTCCACCATGAAAAACGAAAAGTAAGATTAAGTTCTAAATGAATTGAAACTCCTAGATCTTTTGAGATTCATTGAACTTTTCAATGGCATGTTTAATCTCGATTATGCCCTACTATTTGTGACTGGGATGCCGAGGATCACAAATAAGGTGTGAATAACCATACGAATCACGTGGAGCACCCAATGCTACAATCACCTAATCAATGTGCCGGTTAGCCACACACGCTCCATTGATCTATGACAAACTTCGAGTCACCCTTCGCTATCAATGTCATCCCCAAATTAGTGTACCGGTTAACCACACACGTTCCACTAACGTTTGACAAAGGTACGAAGTGTAATTCTATGGATTAGCATATAATTTCACATTTTTCTTAAAGTAACTATGATTTGGGAATTTGAAAAAGCATTTAGTTACTTTGTACTTCATTATACTTATAATGGAAGGTTTCTGTCATATCCTACCTGTTCGGCTAACGACCCTCCATTAGTCAAGAGTGCGGTGGGTAAGAGTGGATACCCATTCAATCGCCATTTTATAGGCAATTTCCTTAAACACCCCTTATAGACCAGCTTCGTGAATGAGGCCTACTAACGGTAAGACCGACTGTTTACTCATACATATATAATATTAGACTTTTAATGTTATATATAGTATAAGGTGTATTTTACACTTTTAAAATACTAGGTGGTTTAATTTAGCAAATTATACCTTTTAATTTAAATGTAAACCAAAACTTTATGGATTTATTAAATCACTTTTAATTATACACTTTAATTAATTAACAAAACCATAAGGGTGTGATTCGAACTTTTCAAATTACTAGGGTTTTAGAATTTAACATTTCAAAATTAAACTTATGATCAACTTTTAAATTCCAAAACTTGAGGGCAAGTTTTGAAACATTTCAAAATATTAGGGATCAAATAACAAATGATTCAAATTAAACAATTAATTTCATAATTATCAATATTTGACCTAATCTTATTTTAATCACTAGATAATTACCAAATAATTTGAAATAATCCTTATTTATCATATAAACAACCAATATTTAAAAGATTTGAAATTATCTATTGTTTTGGCAAGGATAATCATCAATTTAAGATAAAGATCGGATTTTAACTTCAAAAAACGAATTAAGCCTCAAATCCAAGTCAAAACAGCAGCTAAATCCCGAAATACCCTCTGCCTGACGAACTGACTCGCCGAGTCAGACCTGGACTCGCCGAGTCTAGATACTGACTCGCCGAGTTGTGTCGGGCAGAGGCCAAAAACTCGTTTTTCAGTAAATAATTCAACATAGCATCACATACAACAGAAACCAATCAAGGATCTGATACCACTGATGGGTTTTATGCATAAGAACAATCCTATGAGCTCATACAAACCCTAATGCTTGGATCTAGGTTTCTCTATTGTACATGTTTTGAATCCAAGACTAATAAACTTAGATCTAACATATTATAAACTGAATTGGGGTTTAGAGAATTACCTTTGATTGTTATATAGTAATAACAATCAATTCCTTGCTTGGATTAGCTTCAAAAGCTTAGTGCCTCAAGTGCTGCACCTCTAATGGAGTCACAAACACCATATACAACTTGGATGAAGAGGAGTAGAAATGAGGCTGCCCAAAAAACAACTAGAAGCCCTAGAGAATCAATTGTCCACGTTTTTGGGGCCTAAGGGGTCCTTTATATACTTGTGTGGGCTGCTAGGGTTTTAGTCAAAACCCTAATGGACAGCTTAAACTCTAAGCGGCCCATGGAACCTTCTAGATAAGGCCATGGACGAAAATATGATGGGCTCCCATCATAATTTCGTTCACCCCTTGATCCTTTAACATTCCTTAGCCCAATAACTCAATTATCCAATAATTGCAGTCCAGTCCCCTAAATTTAATTAATCTCTTTTAGCCACAAAATTAATTATCAATTAATTCTTGACTAATACTAATTAATGATGGGTTTTTGCCATAAGAACTTTCCTATGTGCGCATGCAAAACCCTAATTCTTGGATCTAGGCTTTCTAATTAAACATGCTTTGAATCCAAGACTTCTAACAACTATTTAGCTGTAATAACAATATTGAAACAGATCTAGAATCATACCTTTGAATTCCTTGTTGATCTTGTTGTCTTGGAGCTTCTAGAGTCACAATTGTCACTCCTCTAATGGCTTACAAACACCAAATAGCAAGGAGGATGATTTGGGAGAGAGGAGAGGGGAGGAAATCAGCCAGGGGTTCTCTACTTTAGATGAAGTATCGATTTCCTTATGCCATAGGTTCTATTTATACTTGTAGACTCCTTAAGGGTTACAACCTAAACCCTAATTGGATAATCTTCTCTTAAGGCTATCCAAATCCATTCCTTAGATAACTCTTTAACGATTTGAAGCAATCCTTAGCTTCTAGAATCCGTCCAATCCATATCTATATGGATTTACAGTCTAAAGTTTAACTATCAAACAATTGACAATTTATACCCTCTTATTTAATTAATCTCTTTAAGTCACCAAATTAATTCCAATTAATTCTATGACTTATATTAATCAAATAACAATATATTATTTTTTATATTATTCTCATAATATACTAATAATATTTACTCTCTCTTAATAAATCATCCCATCAAGTTGCTATGGTGAAGGCAACCCAAAAGGACCATGCACAACCGGGTCAAATACTTGCCTAATATAGTTGCAGCCTTAGACACTATTCCAACAGTCTCCCACTTGGATAAGTCTAGTAACTATATGCACAAGTACAATTCGGTTTGCAATCGTAGCTCTCAAAGACGCTGTCAAACTCTGATCTAATCAATCTTGTCCTTTAGATAAGGGAACGTACAGTCCTCTGTTAGATATCATGCTGACAATTCTATGGAATGATTAGTCAAGCATTTAGGTTTCTCGATCTCTGATTTATTCGACATAGAACTTAATCGAACACATCAATTCAGTTCTGACTGGGCCCGACACATAAGTCAAATCAAATCATCGAGCCGCCGAGATATCGCTTTTACCTTCTTAGATAAAAGTTACAGATAAACTTTGACTTATATGCATTTACTTATTCAATAATCAACTATACACAACAATGCATTTTATAGCATTGAGTACCAATGCGTTTTCGCATTATCAATGTACAATCAATTAGCAAATAATAAACCATATATCTAGGTTTTAAGACTATATGATATTATCGTCTTGCGATCACCCTTTTATATCATATTCCATAAGGTGATTCCAGCAAGTGTGGGTTTGTTCCAATGCTCAAAACTAGTTCATAAGCACTCATGAACGTCGCAGCAACCCTTTGCTATGTCTAATACCATTTAGACAATCTACGCACCGATTCATGACAATCGTCATTCATATCTACTTCCAACATATGAACGATTGTGGACAATTTGAACAATTCGATTATTCCTAATAAACTCAATTATTCTGGAAGTCAAAACATGCAAAGTGAAACAATAGCTAAACAATTAACATAAGATAGTAACATTACTCATAAATAAAACTCCTTTATTTAATCATCAAATGTTAATTACATTTATCTATTACACGTTTCTAATACTATCTAATCTATGCTAATATCATCCTTCAGCCCAATACTCCTAGCATGCTGCAAGTGCTTAACCCTACTCAGTCCCTTCGTAAGCGGATCTGTTGGGTTATCTTCTGATGATATCCTCATCACTACGAGTTGTCCTTCTTCTACACGATGTCTAATGAAGTGATATTTTATGTCGATATGTCGTGATCTACCATGATCCCTCGGTTCCTTGGTCAAGGCAACCGCTCCTTCGTTATCACAGAAAATCTCCATGGGCTATTTTTATGGCAGGTACAACTCCAAGATCACCGATGAAGTTCTTCAGCCATATTGCCTCCTTCGACGCTTCGCTCGCTGCAATGTACTCTGATTCGCACGTTGAATCAGCTACGGTTTCCTGCTTGGAACTTTTCCATGTCACTGCTCCTCCATTTAGGGTAAAGACCCAGCCCGACTGCGAACGGTAGTTGTCCCTGTCGGTCTGAAAATTGGCGTCACTATACCCTCGCACCTTCAAGTCATCACTCCCTCCAAGGACTAAGAACCATTCCTTTGTCCTCCGAAGGTACTTAAGGATATTCTTCACCGCAATCCAATGGGCTCTGCCAGTGTTCCCTTGATATCTGCTAACCATGCTCAAAGAGAAGGCTACATCAGGGCGAGTACAAGTCATAGCGTACATGATTGATCCAACTGCGGAAGCGTATGGAACTCGGCTCATTTATGCTATCTCAGCTTCGGTACTCAAACTTTGAGTCTTACTCAACTAGGCATTACTTTGTATCGGTAATTCTCCCTTCTTCGAGTTTTCCATACTAAAACGTTTTAGTACCTTCTCTAAGTAAGTGTTCTGGCTAAGTCCAATTAGTCTCTTACTTCTTTCTCTTACTATCCTTATTCCCAAAATGTAAGAAGCCTCTCCGAGGTCCTTCATAGCGAAGCACTTCCCGAGCCAGGACTTAACCTCCTGCAGAGTCGGGATGTCGTTTCCTATGAGTAATATGTCATCGACATTCAAAACGAGGAAGCTTACTATACTCCCACTGGCTTTGACATATACACAAGATTCATCTTCGCTCCGTACAAATCCAAACTCTTTGACTTTCTCATCGAAGCAAAGATTCCATCTGCGAGACGCTTGCTTAAGTCCATAAATGGACTTCTCAAGCTTACACACTCTATTCGGATGCTTCGGATCCACAAACCCCTCTGGCTGAGCCATGTAAACATCCTCAGCCAACTTTCCGTTAAGGAAAGTGGTCTTGACATCCATTTGCCAAATCTCATAATCATGAAATGCGGCAATCGCTAGCATCACTCTAATAGATTTTATCTTCGCAACTGGTGAGAAGGTCTCATCATAGTCAACTCCGGGAGTTTGAGTAAAGCCCTTCGCAACCAATCGTGCTTTATATGTGAGTACGTTTCCATCCACGTCGGTCTTCTTCTTGAAGATCCATTTGCACCCAACAGTCTTACGTCCGGGCACATAATCAACCAAATTCCAAACTTGGTTATCATACATGGATTGGATCTCGCTATCCATTGCCTCTTTCCATTTCGCAGACTTCGGGCCTGCCATGGCTTCCTTATAGCTATTAGGTTCATCAAGATTTATTAGTGTACCATCACTAATATACGTGTCCCCTTCGGTAGTAATATGAAAACCATAAAACTAGGGTAGCACTCTAACATTATCGGAACGTCTAAGAGGTAAGGATTCGTCAATCGGTTCAACCGGAGTTTCCTCCTCGGGTTGAGTGCCAACTGTAGAGGTTCCTTCATCTATCGACTCTTGAATCTCTTCAAGCTCGATTTGCCTCCCACTGTCTCCTTGGCCTATGAGTTCTCGCTCTCGGAAAACTCTTATCCTCGCAACAAAGACAACATTGTCCTTCTGTCTATAGAAGAGATATCCAAAGGATGTCTGCGGGTAGCCGACGAAAATACATCGCTCACTTCGAGGTTCGAGCTTGTCGTGAGTATCTCGTCTTACGAAAGCATCGCAACCCCAAACCTTGATATGTGCCAACGAGGGAGCTTTCCCTGTCCACATCTCGTGAGGTGTTTTGGTAACCTTCTTAGTAGGGACTCGGTTAAGGATATTGGTGGCAGTCTCTAAGGCATACCCCCAAAAAAAGATTGATAGTGAAGCACGACTCATCATAGAGCGAACCATATCCAATAAGGTTCGATTACGCCTTTCTGCCACACCATTCAACTGCGGTGTCCTAGGAGGCGTCAATTGCGAAACTATTCCACACTCCTTGATATAACCGTGGAATTCAAGACTTAGGTACTCTCCTCCTCGATCGGATCGAAGCATCTTGATTTTCCTGCCCAATTGATTCTCCACTTCATTCTTGAACTCTTTGAACTTTTCAAAAGTTTTTGACTTTTGCTTGATTAAATAGATATACCCATATCTACTATAATCATCGGTAAAAGGCACGTAGAAGCGGTTCCCATCCTTCGTCGTTGATCTAAATGGTCCACATACATCGGTATGTATTAAGTCCAATAGACCCTCACCCCTTTCACACGTACTTGTGAAGGGTGACTTAGTCATCTTTCCAAGTAAACAAGACTCGCATGTGTCATCTTCCCTAAGGTCGAATGACTCCAACACTCCATCCTTTTGGAGTTGGGCTATGCGTTTCTTGTTGACATGACCAAGACGACAATGCCACAAGGATGCTTTATCCATACTAGTGGAAGAATCTATGTTCAAAACATCATTTCCTAAGTTATCAACAATCATAACAGTTTCATAAATTCCATTACATGGTATAGCTTCAAAGTAAAAAACACCATTTAGATAAGCCAAAATAGAACCATTCTCATTATTAAAAGAAAATCTAAAACCTTGTCTATATAAACCATGAAATGAAATGATGTTTCTAGCCATTTCTGGCGAATAGCAACAATTGTTCAAATCTAAACATAAATTATTCCTAAGCACTAAAGAATATACTCCAATCTTGGTCACAGGCGACGATCTTCTGTTCCCCATGATTAGATTAATCCTTCCTTGCTCCACATCCCAACTTCTTCTTAGTCCCTGCACATTAGAACAAATGTGGTAACCACAACCGGTATCAAGAACCCAAGAAATAGCATGATTAGAATCGTTAGCTTTAATTGTATATATACCTGCGAAAGATGGCTTGATCTTTCCTTCCTTGATGTCTTGCAGGTACTCTGGGCAGCTTCTCTTCCAATGTCCTATCTTGTGGCAGTGGTGGCACTCTGCCTCCTTCGGGTTAGGGCAGGGCTTAGCGGGATCAACTTTGGTCCCACTAGAAGAGGCACCATCTCGGGCTTTAACCTTGCGATAGTTCTTAGACGAAGCCTTCCTCTTCTTTCCCTTTCCTTGACCAATAGCCAAGACAGGAGCAGCGGGTGGATTGGGAGTTTGTGCAACAGACTTGTCTTTGAAGTTGCTCTCAGCGACCCTTAAGAGACCTTGGAGTTTGCTTAGGGTGACCTCCTCTTTGTTCATGTGGTAGGTCATCCTAAATTGATTGTACATCGGAGGCAAAGAGTGAAGCACCATGTCGATCGCCAAGTCTTCCCCAAAGTCAACATTTAACTTGCGAAGGCGGTCGACATACCTTTGCATCTTTTGCAGGTGCACGGTAAGAGACTCTCCATGACCCATCTTAGCGGAAATCATGTTAGTGAAAATCTCATAACGCTCTTGTCTCGCGTTTTGGTGGTATCTCTCCAATAAGTCTTGATGCATCTCGTACGGGTACATGTCCTAGTAGGACTTTTGGAATTCGGAGTTCATGGTGGCTATCATGATGCAATGTACCTTCGTTGCATCTCGCTCATGAGTTTCAAAAGCGGTAATTTCAGCTGGAGTAGCGATTTCAGGGTTGATTTTCTTCAGCTTCTCATCGAGGACATACTCCTTATCCTCATAGCGAGCAATGGTGCGAATGTATCTTATCCATTCGCTAAAGTTCGTTCCATCGAAGGTGACGTTTTGGCAAAGGCTCATCAACGTGAAAGAACTAGCAGCAGCGTTGTTGGCGTTCGACATCTACAAATAGAAAGGACAAAGATAGATTAGAATATGAATCCCTAATTATCACCCAATAAGAAAAATTAGGGCTAGGATCCAACAACAACATTTACATATTAGAAAAGGGATGCCGTAATCTAACATGCAAATAAACTGAAGGTAAGTGAATGACGATTCACTAATTCTCCACCATAAAACCTAACTATTAGTCCTAAATGTATTGAGAATTCCTAGGATCGGATGAGATTCATTGAAACTATTCAACGGCATGTTTAAATCTCGATATGCCCCTCTAGTTTGTGACTGGGATACCGAGGGTCACAAAGCGGGTGTGAATTACCATGCAAATTCTCATGGTGCCTTCATTGTAACGATCACCTATTCGATGTGCCGGTAAACCACACACGCTCCATCGAACTATGATAAACAATGAATCACCCTTTGCCACCTTTGCTTAGAACCAATTAGTGTGCCGGTAAACCACACACGCTCCACTAACTTCTTAGCAAGGGTGCAAAGTGTAATTTCATGGGATTGCATCAATTCACTTTTCCTAAAGTAACTAAGATTGGGAAATTTTAAAATATGTGTAGTTACTTTGTATTTCCTATTATAGTTTTAATGAGAGGATGAGGTTGCCCTATCCTACCCGTTCGGCTAACGACCCTCCACCGATCAAGCAAGCGGTGGGTGTGAGTGTACACCCATTAAGCGCCATTTTATAGGCCGCAACCTTATACCCACCTTATAGATCGGCTTCGTGAATGAGGCCTACTAACGGTAAGACTAGCATTTAGTTATACATATATATATATATATATATATATATATATATATATATATATATATATATTAATCTTGTAATATTATATTAGTATAGGGTTGTATTTTAAACCTTTTAAAATCTAGGGTTTGAAATTTAAATTGTCTAAATTAAAACTTTTAATCAGAAAATATAAATTTCAAAACTTGAGGACAAGTTTTAAATATTTAAAACATGAAGGATCAAATAACAAATAATTTTAATTAACAATTAATTTCCTAATTATCTATATTTGATTTATTCAAGATTTCTTTCAAGATAATTACCAAAATAATCAAAATAATTAATTAATTATCATATAAGGAAATTAAATATTTTATTAGTTGATAAATATCTTTAATTAGATCAAGATAATAGTCATATATATCAAAAAATCGGATTAGGGTTGATCTAATATGATTAAGGTAAGTTTCTATAAGATAATCATGAAGAAATCCCGAATCTGGCCATTCCTGACGCTTGGACTCGCCGAGTGCACCAAGGGACTCGCCGAGTCCATGACTCAGAAACACAAAAATCAAATTTTTCAGTTTAGTTTCAGACAAATAAGCATCAATTTAATGAAAACCAAGCTAGTCTCTGATACCACTGATGGGTTTTTGCCATAAGAACTTTCCTATGTGCGCATGCAAAACCCTAATGCTTGGATCTAGGCTTTCTAATTAAACATGCTTTAAATCCAAGACTTCTAACAACTATTTAGGTGTAATAACAATATTGAAACAGATCTAGAATCATACCTTTGAATTCCTTGTTGATCTTGTTGTCTTGGAGCTTCTAGAGTCACAATTGTCACTCCTCTAATGGCTTACAAACACCAAATAGCAAGGAGGATGATTTGGGAGAGAGGAGAGGGGAGGAAATCGGTCAGGGGTTCTCTACTTTAGATGAAGTATCAATTTCCTTATGTCATAGGGTCTATTTATACTTGTAGACTCCTTAAGGGTTACAACCTAAACCCTAATTGGATAATCTTCTCTTAAGGCTATCCAAATCCATTCCTTAGATAACTCTTTAACGATTTGAAGCAATCCTTAGCTTCTAGAATCCGTCCAACCCATATCTATATGGATTTACAGTCTAAAGTTTAACTATCAAACAATTGACAGTTTATACCCTCTTATTTAATTAATCTCTTTAAGTCACCAAATTAATTCCAATTAATTATGTGACTTATATTAATCAAATAACAATATATTATTCTTTATATTATTCTCATAATATACTAATAATATTTACTCTCTCTTAATAAATCATCCCATCAAGTTGCTATGGTGAAGGCAACTCAAAAGGACCATGCACAACCGGGTCAAATACTTGCCTAATATAGTTGCAGCCTTAGACACTATTCCAACAATTAAACAATATGATTTCTCCTTTAATATATTATTCTCATAATATATTAATAAATCATATTTAAACCTTTCTCTCCTTAAATCATCATACATATTGCTATGGTGAAGGCAACCCAAAAGGACCATGCTCATAATCGGGTCAAGTACATACCAAAATAGTTATGGACTTAGACACTAATCCAACAATAAGACCTTCTGGTCACACATAGGTACCCTTCCAGGTATAGTATAGTGAGAAGACTCACCTCGGGTGACTCAGTAACCTCGAACTCGGTAAATCCCGGTCTAGCCTCCGCCTAATCACATGGAATAAGCACTCAGATCAATACAACTCTCAAGGCTAGACTAGATCCCTCTCTTAGCACTCTCAAAAGGGTAAAAGACCATTTTACCCCTCTCAAGGCTCAAAGACCCTAACATTGACCAAACCCTAAAAGTCAACTCTCCGGGTTACGCTGCGCATACCAAATCTGTACGCTGGGCGTACCCGACAACCTCACAGAAACGGGGAACGCGACCCCCTACGTTGCGCGTATTGGGATTACGCCCCGCGTAACTCCCAGTTTCAGACTCCTTAGCTTTCGGGTCTTAAACGATTAAGACCCACGATCAACTTTTAGATTTGACCACTTCTAAGCCTCTTAATCCATAAAGATGGTGGCTTTAAGCCTTTGCATGGATGTGAGAGTCACCAACACCCAAATCTCTCCACTTTCAACACTCTAAAACTCATAACTCAAGCATGACTCCATAACAACGACCAAGATATATGGGATTTTTATGGATCAATATCACACATAACACTGAAATGGGACAGATCTAGGTCCATGGAGCCCCTCTTGCTCATAAAGTCTCCACCTTTGGGACTTAAACCCTAGAAATGGACCATAAAACACCAAACCAAAATAAAGAGGAAAGTTCTGAGTTTTTTACCTCAAAGTGAAGCTCCTTCCTCTGAAAAACTCAGATCCAAGCTGGAACTTCAAACCCTAGCCTCCACAAGCTCCTCTTCTCCTTCTTCACTAACACACAAAGGCACCTTTAGCTCAAAATACTCACACTCAAGCTTTAGAACGAAGGAAATAATCTCTTAGGGTTTCACTTTCTGAAATGGTGGCTGAGGATAAGGCCTTAGCATTCTTTTTATAGTGCACAAGCCTTAAATTAGGGTTTTGATCTCGACCCGCTACGCCTTAAATTAGGGGGGGTGTAAGCTTAAAAGTTTTCGGGTTGTTCTGACATGGAAAAATACACGGCTTCATTGCATCACATCAATGGACATGTTTTAGAGATTTCAACTTAGTTGATTTCATTATTTTTTTAATTGTTTTTTACTATGGTTTGTCAAACTTAAAACAAATGGTTGTTATTATTCTTTTTGAGAATGAGATTTGGATGGTTATCTTTATTTTAAAAATAAAAAATTTTGATTTGAAATTTGGAATGTTTGTGATTTTGCATAAAAATGCTTAGCCCAAGCCCGAAGAAAGACATTACTATGCAAAATACACATATATAATGTTTTCTTTTTTGCCCTGTGATATAGTCTGAATTTTGGAGGCTCCTAGGGTTCCTTTCAAATATCCATTTAAGCTTATATATAGAGCCAACATTTTATTCTTGTATAATAATATTGCTTGTTTGTATGACCTGTTAGAAAGGGAGGGGGTATTTTTGCTCTCGAAGCTAGCATGAATAGTCTACCGTACAACAACCAAAGTGCAAAACATAATTTATGTTCGAAACATCCTATCGTTGACATATTGTTCCATGCATGATTAATTGGTTTTGCGGCTTTTAATATGTTTTATGCTCTTGCTTGCCGTAATGAAAGGTATGAAGCACATGGAACACTATTCACGATTCTGAAAAAAAAATAATAATAATAAAGCAATGACAATCAAGATAACCATACAACTCTTAAAAACATCAAAGACGATTGGTACGCCAAGATGAATGTGATGAACACGGGGAACACAAAGACGAATATATTACTTTTACTTCTAGAGAAAATTATGTTTCACAGTTTATCTCCTTTTTTTTATAAACAAACAAAATAAAGATTAATGTGATTTGAGTAAAAACAGCTATAAAAATTCTGTTTTTACTAGTTTGTAGAAAAAACAAATCAGTTAAAAGTGTTCTCAACCCGGATCTGTTTTACCGCTACGATAGTTGAGCATCAGGCCCGAACCAATTTCTCATGTCCGTTTACAGCATTTCAAGCCTCTGGTCGTGATGGGTTATGACCAGGTATAAGTCTCAATTTTGTTCACATTTATTAATAACATAATTATTAATAAAAATAAGTACAATCTCAACAACAACAACAAACAAACAAACAAAAAAAGGAACTTAATAATATAAGAGTACTGGATTCATTATCCTAATGTAATAATTTATATATATTATCATGTTAGCATTTCTGCATCCCTCCTGAAAATTACAGCAAGGATCAAAGAGAGCAGGTATATGGAAACATAAAAGATAAAAATAACGATGAAATAAAAGAAACCATTAATAGTCCCGGCGGGGCTCGAACCCGCGACCTTCGGCTCATAAGACCAACGCTCTAACCAACTGAGCTACGGGACTAATTTGCTATTACATTGTTCATAGTCATTTTAAATTAAATAGTTCCGTTACAAGTGGATTGTAATTTAATACGTTTCATTTTACCAAAATGCCTTGCTTTATTTAAAGATATTGAAATACATATACCTGCGAGTTAAAGGATTATGTTTGTTAAAAAGTTCGATAATAATACGCAAACTGAATGGTAGAACTTGCGACCATTAACCTTTAGATTTTGTACTCAAGAGAAGTATGTATGTATTTTTGTACTTTGTAGTATAAAATTATAACTTAATAGTTTCAATATTCTCAACAAATTTTAATAAATTTAGTTTCGTTAATAAATTTTTTGGTTGTTGATGTTATAAACATCAATTGTATAATTGTGGTATTTTATGTTAAACGACTTCATCAAGTTTATTTGTTCACATTTCAAGAAGCTCATGGAGACAGTTTTCATTAAAACTTAATTATGTTTATTTGGAGATTACGGATTCAAAAACGTAAAGATCTTATAGTTGACATTATTAGTAGCAGATCCAGAACAAAAGTTCAGAATAAGTTTGAAATTAATATACTCAAATTAGTATACTTTTGATGTTTTTGTTTCTTTATTAGGTTCTTGCTAATGTTTCTAAGAATTTTTAGTTGTTCAATGAATTTGAACTTTCGATTACTAAGGTATTGTAATTGTAACATCCAAAAATTACTGATAATTTTTCTCCAAACATCAAATCACACAATAATTGTTTCAAAATCCATCATAGTAAAATGTATCACAATCATCAAAGTAAAATAACAATCATCAATGCGGGAAATCATCAGGGGGATGTTGTGCAGTCAAGTTGGGTCATTCCCTTCGAAACTGGAAGTACCTGAAAATATTAAACCATAAAACCGGAAGCATAGAGATTAGTGAGATCGCCAAAATACCAATACCATACATATTGAGCCCCGCCCACATAGGGCATCACCCTCATATCGTGCCCAGCACATCATACAAACGTGTCTAACCCAACATACAAATTGGACCAGACCAACATACAAACAGTCCCAACTCAACATGCAAACGGGGCCAGGCCAGCATATCAATGCAAGACTCACAAAGACAATTAGCATTCTACATAGTATAATAAGAACACTCACCTGTCTCATGAGGTCAAATAAAACACAGCTCAATGTCACGTAGTTAGTGCTACAACACACCTATCGAACCAAACAAGGTACAACCTTAGGCTATACTATAGAACTAGCAATTTGAGCAAAAAGTCAATCCATGTTAACAAGTCAACGATCAACATTTCCATTAGTTGAACCTCAAGTCGTGACCAACTCATGGTCACGTCGTGAGAAACATACTCATATCGATCCCCAACCTGGCCACGACTCAACTCAGTCTTGATCCAAACTATCGTCACGTCATGATGTATAGGTCGTCACACAGTGACAAATTCTATCCAAATTAATCAGGGAAATCCCCAATCACCGCGTCGTGACAAAGAGACTGTCACATCGTGAAACTGGGTTTTTTCAGATTAATAGATTCAGCTCTCAATCCATTAAGTCACCCATCCAATCCCTCCACAAGGCTTCCTAACGTCCATTACATTCTAATGATCGATACTTTTTAGCCATGAATGCTCGTTGTGAGTCTAAGGCTCAAACTAGGTCAAAATGGAGAAATATCACTAAAGGTATCATGTACGGGTCTAATACACTAGCAGACTCCAGATCTAGACCATATAACACTCCAACGACTTTGGGGATTCATAAAGTTGCTAACTATATGGAATCTTACCATTCCAATTAGCTCAAACTTGAAGAATATACGACAAAACCTTAGAGCTAGCAACTTATAATGATAAAGTTTAGATCTTGAACACTTACAAAGGTCCAAGGATTCCCAAAACGAAGTCCCAAGCTTGCCAAGATGCACACAACACTACCCAAACCTTCTTCTTCCTTCAAAAACAACTAAAAGTACCAAAATGATCTCAATAATGGACAAGAAGGATTAGGGTTTCTTCAACAGGTTTTGGAGGTAATAGAGGCTGAGGGCGAAGGAAACCCTAGCCCCTCACCTCTTTTCAATAGGGCCCAAGCCTAAAAATTAAGGATTTGCCTTAGATCAAGTGGCATGTCATAACCATCATAGTGTCACGTCGTGACACTTAAATGAGACCCCCCGACTTTTGCAGCCATGTCACGGCGTGACGGTGTTTCCTTCACGTCGTGACCCACCACAAAACTCATATTTACTTAAAATTTCATTCCTCAAGGATCCGGATGTTAGAAATCTCCCCTACATAAATCAGACTTTGTCCTCAATGTTCGCTGCCACAAACAACTCGGGGTAATGCTCCATCATCTCTTCATTAGGTTCCCAAGTCCACTTGGAACCCTTCTGGTCCTACATTTCACCTTTACCAAATCCACCACCTTGTTGCGCAAGGTATTCATCTTCCAATCGAGAATCGCAATCGATCTCTCTACATAATTCAAATGCTCATCGACCTAAATGTCGTCCAAGGGCACCATCATGAAATCATCAACCAAACATTTATGCAATTGAGAGACATGGAAAGTGTTGTGGATCTGAATAAGATCATCAGGAGAATCCAACCGATATGCAACCTTGCCTACCTGGGCAATAATCCGGAAGGGACCAATATACTTGAGGCCTAATTTGCCTCGCTTCCAAAACCAAATAACACCTTTCCAAGGTGATACTTTCAGAAGTACAAAATCTATGACATGAAACTCGACGTACGAACATCTCCAGTCAGTATAACTCTTCTGGCGACTCTACGCGGTCTACATCCAACCGTTTACCTGCTATATCAAGTCAGTGGTCATGAGTACTACCTCAGTACTCCCCATAACTCACTTCTTGACCTCGCCCCAACAAAATGGGGCCCGAAATTTCCTCCCGTAAAGCATCTCGAAAGGAGGTCAATCGATACTAGCGTGATAACTATTGCTGTTGGAGAAATCGGCCAATGGAAGATAAGTATCCCAACTCCCGCCAAAATCTAACACACATGACCTGCGCATATCCTCGAGCATCTGAATAGTCTGATCCCTTTGTCCATCAGTCTGAGGGTGGTATGTGGTGTTGAAAAGTAGCTGAGTACCCAACTCCTCATGAAACTTTCTCCTAAATCTAGAGGTGTAACAAACATCCTGATCAGAAACCACCAAAACTGGAACCCCGTGTCAAACGATTACCTCCCTGATGTAGACGTCAACCAATTTCTCAACGGAAATGCTCTTAGCAATAAGGATAAAATGGGCACTCTTGGTCAATCTATCAACAATGACTCAGACAGAATCAACCCCGCGTGTTGCCTGCGAAAACTTCATAATAAAATCCATGGTGATCTCTTCCCACTTCCATATGGGAATGGGTAACGATTATATTTTTTGTGGGGTCTTTGATGTTCGTCCTTGAATTTTTGACAAATCAAGCACCTATCCACAAACCATGTTATCTCTCTCTCTTCATGCAAGGCCACCAATATCTCAATCTCATGTTTATATACATCTTTTTGGCCCCCAGATGGATTGAAACTTCGGATTTATGAGCTTCCTCAAATAACGTATGCCTAACCTCACCAGCAACCAACACCCATACTCTGCCAAACTAGATGAATAGCCCACGACTATCCCTGACAAACAATGGAATCTGACCCCTGATTCTCTTTTCCTTCTAATTTTCCCTCTTTAACCCCTCTACTTGCACTTTCTTGATCAAATCCAATAGTGGTGAAATAATAACCATCCTCAAACATAGCTCTTTGATGGGTGCACTCTTTGCCTTGCGACTCAAGGCATCGAACACCACATTGGCCTTCCCAAGATGGTATAAAATCTCACAGTTATAATATTTCACCACATCCAACTAGCTGTGCTGCCTCAAGTTCAAGTTCGACTGATCCATCAAATACCTCATACTCTTGTGATAAGTCTAAATACTGACCCTGATCCCGTACAAATAATGTCTCCAAATATGGAGGAAAAAACCATAGCCCCCAGCTCTAAATCATGTGTAGCATAATTCGCCTCGTGAGGCTTCAACTGCCTCGACGCATAAGCAATAACATGGCCCCTCTACATAAGAAATGTGCCGAAGCCCAAAATTGATGCATCACATTAAACCAAAAAATCACCCATAACCTGAGGGAGGGTCAAAATCGGAGTCTCACACAATATCTTCCTCAAAGTCTCAAAAGTTGTTTGTTGATCAGGCCCTCACCACAAGGTAACATTCTTCTTCACCAAACGAGTGAAAGGAACAGCAATCTTGGAAAATTGTAACAGTCCAAAAATTTAGATAAAATTTTTCATTTAATATTTAAATATTACAACCATATTTTGTTTTCCCAAAATTCCATTACATAAACTCATGTCCATAAAATCAGAGTATCCAAAACAATGAATGCGAAAATACTGGAGTACATGCTACGCCATCAAGTCGGGCCCTTGCCCTTAGAACCAGAAGTACCTGAAACACCCAACAAAATGTAAATGAACGCGTGGTGATTTCCCAAAACACACAAAACATATAACCACTTAATTTCATGCAGCATATATACACAGGATTGCCATGGACTCCCTCCATGGTCTTCATCTTGGATTCCATGAGCTACCCCCATGGTATTACATCCAAGGGTCATGGGCTTCCCCCATGGTATTAGCAAGTGTCATTGGCTCCCCCATGATCTTCACATAAATCATAACATGCCAAATAACAAAACCATTCCATATTCAACTATTGAAACCTCATATCAAGTGATGGACCGACATTGGTGCCTTCGACCCATTGGTATAGTGAGAAGACTCACCTCAATCTGCTGAAAACGATAGTTGCTCGACAACCAGTCTAAAATCTCACACTAAATAATTATACAGATAACCCTAATTAGGATTATAACTCAACTTAGTTAAAGAGCCCAAAATCCTAAGTCCAAGTCCCTCCATGATGGCCCAAAAGTATTTCCTTCACTGATGGGCCTAGGATCAAAGTCTAAAACTATAATGGGCCACATGGCCCAATAAGGCTCAATCATGACATCAATAGTCCAAAATAATTCCCAAGGCCCATCTACCCTAATAGGTCCAGGCCCAAGGCTAAGTATAGTTCAATTGGACCAAAAACCCACCGAAAGCCCAACACTTACAGGAGAGCGTACGCCCAACATACCTCATAAGTACGCCTAGTGTACTAGGTTCCTTAGTTATAAGCATAGTGTATAGGTCAGTACACCTAGTGTACAAGCGGGTAAAGCACAACATCCATTAAGTGCTTAATACACGAAGACTTCACGTTCCAAATCCAGATCTTGGTCGTTTCTAAGGTCCTAGGGCATAAAGTTGGCAAGTTTATGCCCTTGCATGCCAATGGGAGAACCCAATACCTTATTTAATCCATTAAGTCTCATTTTAAGCTCTTAAGTTCATGCAAGAAGTCACCACAACCATCAAGCTATCATTCTTATGCTTCAAACCAGACAAAGGGACATAGATCTAACACCCTAACCTCTAGAGTTGTCCAAACTCACAAGATAAGATTCATGGGCCAAGAAAGGACTCAAAACCAAACCCTAACTGAACTAATCGTAAAAAGGAGCAAGGTATGAGCTTTTTACCTCCACAAGCTTCCTAAGATGCTCTAAATGAAAGATCCAAAAGCTGTACCGATGTTCAAGGCTTGCTTCTACTACTCCTTCTCCTTGCTAGTTCACCAAAAAGGAGGTATTTTAGGCACTTTCAAGCTCAAGAGGCAAACACAAATGTTTTATGGTTTTAGGTACATTCGAAAATGATGGAGGTTGGTTATGGTAAGGTCCAAATGGATTAAGAATGTTTAAATAGGTCATAAGTCCTATTATTTGGGTTTTAGACCTCGGCCTTGTACACCCCGTATACGAGCTTGTATGCCCCGTGTATAAGCCTAAGTCACTCGATGCATCCGCTCGTGTACACTAAGTGTACACATATGTACGCCTAACGTACGAGGGCCCTCAAAGCCACAAATAAAATACTTCAAGGGGGTTAAATGGAATACATGGATTTTTGAATGTTACAAATCTCCCCCACTTGATTTAGAAATTGTCCTCAAAGTCTACAGATGCAAATAGATCCGAGTAATGCTCTATCATCTCGTCCTCTGGCTCCCAGGTCCATTCGGAGCCTCTCTGGTACTGCCATTTCACTTTCACTAATCTCACCTCTTTGTTTCGAAGAGCTTTAGTTTATCTCTCCAGGACTGCAATGGAATTCTCAACATAGTTCAGGCTCTCGTCCACCTGAATATCATCCAATGAAATGACTGCATCCTCATCTGATACACACTTCTGTAGCTAAGACACATGAAAGGTGTTATGAATCTGACTCAGCTCATCAGGGAGATCTAATTGATACGCAAGCTTGCCAACTCAGGCAGAGATACTGAATGGACCAATAAATCGGGGTCCCAACTTTCCTCTCTTCCGAAAACGGATGACACCCTTCCAGGGTGACACCTTTAGTAGAATGAAATCCCCCACCTAAAACTCGAGATCTGAATTGCGTCGGTCAGCATAGCTTTTCTGACGACTCTACAGGACTCGCAGCCTATCACGCACCGGTTGCATCAACTTAGTGGTGTTAAGCACCACATCGGTGTTTCCCATGACTCGATGGCCAACCTCCCCCCAACAAACCGGATTCATACACCTCCGACCATACAACATCTCAGACAGGGGTCCGTCAATACTAGCATGATAACTATTGTTGTATGAGAACTCTGCTAGTGGAAGGGAAGTATCCTAACTCCCACCAAAGTCCAACGCGCATGCTCGAAGCATATCCTCGATCATCTGGATCATTCGCTCGCTCTGACCATCAGTCTGGGGGTGGTAAGAAGTACTGAAATGCAACTGAGTACCTAACTCCTCATGAAACTTGCTCCAAAACCTGGACGTGAATCAAACATCACAGTCCGAGACCACCGATACCGGCACTCCATGCTGGACTACCACTTCCCTCACATATATATCCACTAACTTCACGACGGATATACTCTCAGCAATCGGAATAAAATGAGCACTCTTGGTCAGCTTGTCCACAATAACCCAAATAGAATCAACACCCCACGCCGTTCTAGGTAGCTTTGTGATAAAGTCTACGGTGATCTCCTCCCATTTCCACATGGGAATAGGTAACGGTTGAGCCTTGCAGTGAGGCCTCTGGTGCTCGACTTTGATCAAACACTGCTCAACAAACCAAGCAACCTCCCTCTTCATGGAAGGCCACCAATGGCTCAATCTCAAGTCTCGCTACATCTTTGTGGCTCCCGGATGGATAGAAAACTTGGACTTATACGCCTCCTCCAAAATCTTTTGCCTCACTCCCCCAAATTCCAGAACCCAAACCCTACCACACTAAGTCAATAATCCCCGACTGTCTCGAACAAACATTGGAATCTGCCCTTTGATCCGCTTAGTCTTCCAATTCTCCTTTTTCAATCCCTCCACCTATGCCCCTTGATCATATACATCAATGGTGAGGTAACCGTCATCTTCAAGAAAACATATCGGATCATAGCACTTGCCATCTTACGGCTCAAAGCATCGGCCACCACATTGACATTCCCGGGATGATACAAAATTTTGCAGTCATAATCTTTCACCACGTCTAACCATTTCCTATGCCGCATATTCAGATTCGGCTGATCCATCAAATATTTCAAACTCTTGTGATCGGTGAAAATGGTTCATCGAACTCCATATAAGTAATGCTTCCAAATCTTGAGGGAAAATACCACCGCCCCTAATTCTAAGTCATGAGTGGGGTAATTCGTCTCGTGAAGCTTCAGCTACCTCAAGATGTAAGAAATCACGTGTCCCATTTGCATAAGGACAAGCCCCAAACCCAAAATAGAAGCGTCATAATATACCACAAAATCATCCAATCCCTTGGGTAACGCCAGAATCGGGGCCTCGCACAATTTCTGTCTCAAAGTCTCGAAGGCCAACTGCTTATTTGAACCCCACCGAAGGTCACATTCTTCTTGGTCAGAAGAGCCAAAGGCACTGTAATATTGGAGAAGTCCTGAATAAATATCTGATAGTACCCCGCAAGGCCTAAGAAACTCCAGATCCCGGATGCGTTCCTCGGAAGCTCCCAACGCATCACCGCCTCAATCTTGGTCGGATCCACCAAGATACCCTCTTGGTTGATGATGTTCCCTAGAAAATGCACCTCATGCAACTAGAACTCGTATTTAGAGAATTTTTCATACAGCCTCTCCCTCCTTGGGATCTCCAATACCTCCCTCAAATATTGCTCGTGTTGTTCCTTGGTTTTACAATAGACCAAGATATCAACAATGAAAACAATTACAGACCAGTACAACATCGGCCTGCAAACCCGGTTCATGAGATCCATGAACGTTGTTGGGACATTGGTGAGCCCAAATGACATCACCACAAACTCGTAATGATCATAACGAGTTCTGAAGGCCGTCTTCGGTATATCCTCATCCCGGATCCCCATCTGATGATACACCGACTGAAGATCAATCTTGGAAAACCAAGATGCACCTTGAAGTTGATCAAAATAAATCATCGATTCTCGGAAGTGGGTAACGATTCTTCACCGTCAACTTGTTCAGCTCCCGGTAATCCATACACATCCTGTGCGACCCATCCTTCTTTTTTACGAACAGGATCATGGCTCCCCACGGGGAACTACTTGGACGAATAAATCTCCTGTCTAGCAAGTCCTGCAGGTGCATAGACATTTCCTATATCTCGGGCGGAGCTAGTCGGTACGGTACCTTGGCTATCGAAGTCGCATCAGGCATCAAATTAATTTGGAACTCAACCTGCCTCTCAGGAGGCACTCCTAGCAACTTCTCTGGAAAAACATCGGGGAAATCTCGCAGAATAGGTACCCTGCTCAACTCTATCATGTTCTCTTCCCTCGAGTCTGATACATAAGCCAGAAACCCAGAACAACCCTACTGAAGAGGTCTCCAAGCCCTAGCAACCGAACAGAGAGTTGGTCCATATGAGCCACTCTCACCATGAATAACCAGTTCTCCCCCACTTGGGGCTTGAACTCTCACCAACTACCGCTCACAATCAATTACGGCCCCATTGGGCCCCAACCAGTCCATCCTGATGACTACTTTTAACCCCCTAAACGGAATCGGTACCACATCGACAGGAAATCTCTCGCCGAACATATTCAGAATACTCCTCCGATATACCCTTACATTGCTCACGATACGGTCATCCACAATCTCCACCTCGAGTGGGGAATCCAAAGTCCCCGGAGCATCTCGAAACTTCTTGCCGAGTGCAAGAGATACAAATGATTAGGTAGCCCCTAAATCAAAAAGAACATGAGGCAACAATCCATTGACCAAAAAGGTACCTATACAATATCGTAACAACATAAGCATAACAATAAAATAAATAAGACAGAAATAGAACACATACCAATCACGACATCTGGCGCTGCTCGAGCCTCCTCTGTGGTAAGCTGAAATGCACGGCACTTCACCATACGAGCCTCCGCCTTAACCGGGAGGCCATCAGTAATCCTCATTGTGGCGGGCACAGGTGCCGCCACCGCTCCTCCAGTCAACCTCGAACAATCGATCTTTTTATGTCTGGTCTAGTTGAAGTGAAAACAAATCAAGCCCTTTTTTGGGCAATCCCTGATCATGTGGCTCGGTTGGCCACAAGCATAACATGTCGAGCCTGCTACTCGACAGGCTCTACTGTGCGGATATCATCCCTCATCATGGAGTGATACCTTGTCTTCTTCATTTCCTCATCCACAGCGTACTGCGGAACCAATAGTTCCCTCTCTCTGAACTTGGCGATGATCTCCACCACAGTCTCTATCGTCTGATGGAGGCCGCGAAACTCCCTCACCAATCATTGCTCCTTAATAGCTGATGCAAACTCTGGATCAAACCTCCACACAAACTCCTCCCAATACATCTCAGGCACACCCACCGATTCTACCCCGCAGATAACCTCCTTCCACCAATCTAGCACCCAATCATATACAGGACGTGAATCCCACCTTTTCCGCCTCGAGACAAAAGCTCGTGTGTTGGGCATTCTCCATGTCTACAACCCAACAGTGGCTAGTGATGAGGTCCCTAAGCCCAAAGAACTCAGGGGCACCACATGCCTTGAACTCCTGGAAGGAGGGAGCTCGAGTCCCAATCCGACTTGTACCAATCTCGACTCAGAAAGATAAGAGCCGCTCCTCCATAATCTCCATGATCCCCTCCTTGACGGTACCAAAGATCACCGGGGTAGCTTTAAGGATGCCACAAGTAACCTCAGTCGTGATAATCTCACACAGCCTCTCATCAATTGGCTCTGCACCAGAGCTTGAACCTGATCCTGATCCTGATCCCGAACCTGAACCTCCTCACGTAATCATCACCATCCTTAACTGAAAATACCACATAAAAATAAACAATTGATAAGGAGGTTCAAAAGGATTTATCCTCACCGGACTCCTTAGAGCTTCCAGGTTTGCCATTGTTTCGGGTACAGGCCCTATGCTTTTAGTAGTACAGGCCCGCTACTACCTTTCACACCTACCTGTACCTACCCCAAGGCCAAACCCGATGCCTCTAATTTACCCAACCATAGATAAACATGACCCACATAACACAACACAAACTCATATCCTATATTATTCTAGGATTTCTCTATCCTCACCGAACCAGAATTCTAAATCAATCATCGCAGGTTGCCTATACATGCAAGTTATACACAAATAGAATCACATAGGCTGTCAAATAAGGCTCCTACCCTAAAACCACAACCAAACAAGGAACAAGAAATAAGGCATAATCCATCATTCTAGGGCTATGCAATTCCTAGACATATACAACTTTGAAAGCATACACTTAGCAAATAACCAATTCAACATCATTTTCAAAGAATATAACTCTAGCATGACTAATACATTAGGACCACTTACTTGAGCTCGGTCGATTACGCACACTTAATGTCATGCAACATATATACATAGGATTGTCATGGACTCCCTCCATGGTCTTCATCTGGAATACCATGGGCACCCCGCATGGTCTTACATTCAAGGGCCATGGGCACCCCCATGGTCTTCAAATAAATCATAACATGCTAAATAAAAAAACCATTGCATATTAAACTATTGAAACCTCATATCAAGTAATGGGCCAACATTGGTGCCTTCAATCCATTGGTATAGTGACAAGACTCACCTCAGTCTGCTGAAAACGATAGTTGCTCGACTACCAGTCCAAAATCTCACACTAAATAATTATACATATAACCCTAATTAGGATTATAACTCAAACTAGTCAAAGAGCCCAAAAACCTAATTCCAAGTCCCTCCATGATGACCCAAAAGTCTTTCCTTCACTAATGGGCCTAGGATTAAAGTATAAAACAATAATGAGCCATATGGCCCAATAAGGCCCAATCAAGAAATCAATAGTCCAAAATAATTCCCAAGGCCCATCTACCCTAATCGGTCCAGGCCCAAGGCTAAGTGGAGTTCAATTGGCCCAAAAGCCCACCGAAAGCCCAACACTTATAGGAGAGCGTACATCCAACGTACCTCAAAAGTACGCCTAGCATACTGGGTTCCTCTGATGTACATGCAGCTTACAGGTCAGTACGCCCAACGTACAAGCGGGTAAAGCACAACATCCATTAAGTGTTTAATACACGAAGACTTCACGTTCCAAATCTAGATCTAGGTCGTTTCTAAGGTCCTAGGGCATAAAGTTGGCAACTTTATGCCCTTGCATGCCATGGGAGAACCCAATACCTTATTTAATCCATTAAGTCTCATTTTAAACTCTTAAGCTCATGCAAGAAGTCACCACAACCATCAAGCTATCATTTTTATGCTTCAAACCAGACAAGGGGGCCTAGATCTAACACCCTAACCACTGGAGTTGTCCAAACTCAAAAGATAAGATTCATGGGCCAAGAAAGGACTCAAAACCAAACCCTAACTCAACGAATCATAAAAAAGAGCAAGGTATGAACTTTTTACCTCCACAAGTTTCCCAAGATGCTCCAAATGAAATATCCAAATGCTTTTCCCACTTTCAAGGCTTGCTTCTACTTCCTTCTCCTTCCTAATTCACTAAAAAGGAGGTATTTGAGGCACTTTCAAGCTCAAGAGCACACACAAAGGTTTTAGGGTTTTAGGGATGTTTGAAAATGATGGCGGTTGGTTAGGGTAAGGTCCAAATGGCTTAAGAATGTTTAAATAGGTCATAAGTCCGGTTATTAGGGTTTTAGACCTTGGCCTCGTACGCCCCGCGTACGAGCCTAAGTCACTCGATGCATCTGCTCGTGTACGCTAAGCGTACACATATGTACGCGCAACGTATGAAGGGTCCTCAAAGTCACAAATAAAATACTTCAAAGAGGTTAAATGGAAAACCTGGATTTTTGAATGTTACAGAAATCCTAAATTAACCTCTAATAATAACCTGCTATATCTAGGAAACTTTGAATCTCAGATCGTGTCCTTGGAATCTCCCACTGCATCACTAACTTGATCTTGGCCAGATCGACCAATATACCCTTTTGGTTGACGATGTACCCTGAAAATGACTCTTCGTGCAACCAGAACACACATTTGGAGAACTTGGCATAAAGCCTCTCCCTCCTCAAGGTCTCCAAAACCTCCCGCATATGCTCTTCATGTTGTTCCTTGGTCTTAGAATAGATCAAGATATCACCAATGAACACTATCACTAACCGATCCAATATCGGCCTGTACACTCGGTTCATAAGAACCATGAACGTTGTCGGTGCATTGCTGAGCCTGAATAGCATCACGACAAACTTGTAATGACCATAAGGACTCTTGAAGGTTTCCTTCTACACATCCTCATCTCTGACCCACATTTGATGATAACCCAATCTCAATTCAATCTTGGAGAACCAAGATGCACCCTAAAGGTAATCAAATAAGTCATATATCCTCGAAAATGGATAACAGTTCCTCACCATCAGGAAAATTCGTCGGCCTCTAATGCTCTAATAAGTTATCTTTCTCCCTAGGCTTCTCCACTAACAACCAGTCCTGCAACCCGACTGGTTGGACAATAAGAACTACCCTTCCTAGTCCTTGATCCTAGTTACTAGCCTTCAAGGGCGACTGTAATTCAAGGAGGTACGAGCTAAGTGCGAACTAACTACTTGAATCCACACCTCAATTGTATTCCTTTCCTGACCTTCAAACAAAGGATTCCACCTAGCATCGATAAATCCCATTCTAGCGGGGAAGAACCACCATCCAGAGAAGTTGCATCTTCAACCATCCTTCTTTTTCATGAATAGGATTGATGCTCCACAAGGTAAACTGCTCGGTCTAACGAACCCCTTTTCTAACAACTCCTATAGTTGTGTAGACAACTCTTGCATCTCCGGTGGTGCTATGTGATAGGGCGTCTTGGGTATCGGAGCCGCACCCAGAATTGGATCAATCTGAAACTCAACCTACCTCTCGTAAGGCATTCCCAGCAAATCAATTATTTAACAATTGATCTCATATTAATTTATTAATCACATAATAAATCAACAAATCAATTATTTATTTATAATTAATATATTAATCATATAATATATTAATAAATTATTTTCCCATAATTTTCAATTAGTTTATTAATCATATAATAATCCAATAAATTATAATTCTCTCTCTTAATATCATTTCTAGCTATTCCTGGTCACGAGGACAATCCAAAAAGGACATTGCTTCTAATTACAAGAGTATGTCAATTTAGTTATGAGCTTAAACACCTTAATCAAACAGTCTCCCACTTTGATGATTTTATAACTACAATTACAAGTATAACCTTAAACTAAATAGCAAATAGTGCTTT
Organism: Lactuca sativa; assembly: GCF_002870075.4. Lineage (NCBI taxonomy): Eukaryota > Viridiplantae > Streptophyta > Magnoliopsida > Asterales > Asteraceae > Lactuca > Lactuca sativa. Next base: position 32,027,512 of record NC_056629.2, on the reverse strand, counting down.
CCAAAGCCACTGCCGAACTCTGATTCAAATCAAACGTTGTCCTTAAGATAAGTGATCAGTTAATCCTTCGTTCTATAAGATATCATATGAACAGAGTCGTTGATTAAATGATCAACCACATGTTCATTTGTTATGTTTCTTAATTTTCCTATTTGTGATTAAATTCATATTACAAAATTAAACACATCAATTCAGTCTAGATCAGGATTGGTTCTTATAGATCAACTCAAATCATCGAGGGGTCCTACAAATATTTTTTTCCTGTTAAGGAAAAGGGAATGAATAAGATTTGACTACATAACTGTAATGTGTTTCCGCAATACCAATTCACAACTAACTTGCAAATTACAACTTATGTATATCCGCTTGAAGAATAGTAGATGTTATCGTCTTAAAATTACTTATGATTGAATCCATGAAGTAATCTCTGAGTGTGGGTTTATCTAATACTTAAAATCCCTATTTTCAAAGTACTCATGAATATTACAACAATCCCATTCAATTTCCAATATCTATGGACAATCTACAATCGATAATGACAGTCTTAATTCACTACTTACTTCCAAAAGTATGAACGACTATGGAATTTTGAATAATAATTAAATTACTCAAGGAAGTAAAACACGCAAATTGAAACATAATGATAAATTAATTGACTATGTTATCATACCCATTACATATAAATAAATCCTTATTATTTAATCACCATAACAATTACGAATTATATCATTTCTAATGTTTTAGGTAATCAACTAATCACTTGAATTAAACAACATCAATCATTCCATGTTATAAACATGCATACTATCCCTCTCTATGGTCCTTGCTTTGTAAATAAATCAACTGGACATTACTCCAATGATGCTCATTTCAACATTCTATTTTCTTATTGTTATCTAAGATTTAGTGGAATTTCATCTGTACATGCACTGTCTTTCTATGACGCCAAGGTTCTAAGGTCACAGAGACTAAGCCTTTAATATTACATAATGTTCCACTAGAACTTGTTACTAGAAAAAATTTCATGGTTATGAAGTCTCAAATTCGAGATACACTCCTTGAACACTTCTCTTGCATTAAAGTTTCCAACTCACATGTAGACTTCTACAAGCATCTCACATTATGGAAATATTTCCATATTCCCACATGACCATCAATTCTAACCAAGAATCACCTCAATCCAAAACATGTCACTATGCTCTGTCCTAATAACATCATACTTCCAACTATCATAAGCAACCAGTCTTTGGTAAAACCTCAAAATGGTCTTGACAGTTGTTAAACTACTATAGTCACACACACAATTCTAATCCTTTTCAAATAATGCTAAAGGCATTTGAATAAATTAGAATAAATGGATATCATAGCACATGTGATCGATCCTATATCCGGATCATATAGGACTCGATTCATTATGTCCTACATAAATACTTGATATCTGTTCAATCTCTTGTTATAATATTTCTATATATCGAATCTCCTATGTTGAAACATTTTAGCTTGATATTCATATATGTATTTGACTAAGTTTCATTAAAACATTCAATAAAAACCTCTTAGATTTGAAATGAAGTATGGGTGTCATATCCCTTAAGTCCACTATAGCGAAACATTTCCCAAACTTTGCAAATTGCAAAAACAGAGACATTGTTTCCTACGAACAGTATTGTCAACATGCAATACCAGCATAACAATTATGCTCCTACTAGCTCTGACATGTACCCAAAAATCAACTGGACTTCTAGAAATCAATACTGATAGATTTGTCTCTAATTAGACTTGTTAAGCTTATACACCTTACTTGGATAATGTATGTATGTGTTTAAACCCTCCAATACTAATAGATCTATCTCTCGAAATTTCAAACAATTCCTTGTTGTTCCTTACAATTCGAAATACAAAGAGGGGTGTCAAATTAAGAATGCAATTAACATAACCAATATGCATATTTATCTTTATCAGATCTTTGAAATCTATCAACAAAATTATTTCCTCATAATCATTTTCATGAATTAGAGTGAAACCTCATGCCACATAGATTTCAAGGTTCATATGTTCCCATCCATGTGAATTTATCATTTCAACCTACAATTATAAGACAAGATTTAGGACAAACCAAAATCAAACTCAATTTTCCTTCATTGACTGAACTTTTCTATTTTTAATTTCTTGGTTTTGGAAGCTCAGGGGCTTACCAATGCTTCCATGTTGTTAGCAGCTCACCCATATTGATCATTGTACTTACACTGACCAATAAGCTTTGCTTTTTCAATTAAATGAAAAAGATAGAACTCATAAGCATTGCCAACTCAATTAGAAGTACATAGAAATAACAATATGTCAACTAAACACAACATGTTATCCACCTCAGGTCGTGTGCTAGTGATAACTAAAAGGATTACTGTCGGTTGACTGTTGTAAAATAAAATCAACATGACTCCCACTAATTTTTTAACATATAAGTTTCTCTCTAAAGGAAAATTCCTTGATGAGCTAAAACAAATATTCAAAAGTTCGTGCAGATTCCCGACAAGAAAACACTTCATAGAATATAACTCACTTTATATTTTGTTTCTCGATCAACGAAAACATCACAACTCCACTTCTAAATGTGTTGGAGTAAGGAAAGCATTTTACTCCAAATATTATGAGGTGTTAACATCCTTTCTTAGTTTGAAATGAGTTTTAAGATGCGATTTGTAGTCACTAAAGCATGGCTCTAAAACTTGATTTGGGAATGAAGCATAACACATCTACGATCGAACCATTTCCAACAATGTTCATTCCTATTCTTAGTCCTACAATTTCACTAAGATGTTCTTAGAGGATTAATTGTGATACAATTCCACAATTACTAAGATGATCATAAAACATGATACTAAAGCACTCTCCTTTCTTTTTGTAACGCTCGTAGATCCGGGCTAGTCAATTTAGAGACAGTGAGCATCAAAAATGAGTTTTTGATGGAATATTATTTATAAGGATTAATCTTAACCAAGTTGTAGAATATGTCACAAGGGTTCTGTACATATAAAGAATGTTGAAATCCGAGTTATAACGAAGAATTTATGGCCCGTCGAAGTTTCGCGACAAAACCAACACGACACTACGCGACGTAAATAGTGAATTTATGATAAATGACTTTTTGGCCTTATTGATCTAAAAAAGTTGAAGTATACGTTAAACCGAGAGCGTGCATAAACAGAACGCCCAAATCTGACTTCGTATGCGAAAGTTATGATTTTACTAAGATTTGGCCTAGCAGTGCACGACCTGAAACTCGAATTCTAGATCGAGCGGTTTTTGGCCAATGTGACCTAAATGAGAATTGAAGATCTCATCAATAGGAACTCAACGAAAAAAAAAGAAAAACGAAAACGGAGTTTGTCTAATAAATTTAGGTAATACACCTGAATAGACACAAGCACTAGCTTATTTAGGAAAATTCCTAACATGCTTTTACGTGCTAAATGATTTATGATATGCATTATATGATCGGGTCTATGGCTTGTTGCCGAACGGATCTGGAAACTTTATGTGTTCAGACTTTTAAACGTTTAATTACGGTATTAGAACCGGCATGTAACTTTTCGGAGTAATAGGGAGATTTACACGTCGATCATAAATAAAATCTTTCATATCGTAATTCTCGTCGTTTCGCACCGAACGTCTGATTTGGTGTATATAACGAAATGGCAAGAACCCGAAGTGGAAACGCGAATGGAAATAGAAATCAACCGCCTCAACGACTAGTGATTGAGAAAATACCTGTTGTAGTAGCCACTCCTGAGCCAATCATAATGGATGGAGTACAAGCCATGATTCGGGCTATGCTGGCTGAGCAAAGAGAAGAGATTAGGCAGATGTTGCACGAAAATAGGGATGAACCTACGGTGCCCATTGTGCAACCTTAGTATCACTAAACAATCAGAGGAAGGAAATTAAAGCCACATTGTGAGTCAAGTTGAAACCCAAGGGGCAAGGAGGAATGACCCGGAGAAGGGAAATGACAAGGATGGGCGGATGTATAAGAATTTCTTGGGTGCAAAACCGCCGAGTCTCTCTGGAAGCCCTAAACCAGTGGAGATTATGGAATGGATCTCCGAGATGGAGATGGTATTTGAGATTTGCGACTACAGCGATAAGCAAAAGACAGTCTTTGCAGTCAAACAACTAAAGACCGAAGTGTTGGAAGTTGCTGGCAGATACAATACCACAAGGAGAAGCCCTACGAATGTCTTCGGAAGCATTCACAGAGCAGTTAAAAATGTAGTATTGCTCAGAGATAGATCTGATAGACCTAAACAATGAGTTTCAAAACCTGAAGAAAGGGAAGATTAGTGTTGATGAGTATGCCACCGCATTCACTAAGAGGATGAACCTATTTCCCTACTTGGTGCCCACTGAACTCTCAAAGATAGATAGGTTCGCTAACGGACTGCTCGCAGACTTTGGCCCAACGGTCAAAATGGAAACTACTTTGAAAACAGTCGTTAGAGCAGCTAAGAATATAGAGACCCTGATAAGAGAAAGGGGTCTAGAAAAATATAAGATAGGAGAAAAGAGGAAGTTTGAAGAATCTTCAAGGCCCAACAAGGAGAGTAAATTCTCGAAGTTTGGAGGAGGAGGAAGAGGCGAAACAAGATGGTGTGATAAGTGCGAGAAGAAACACTTAGGAAAATGTAGCGAATAGGTGATATGTTTCAAGTGTGGAAAGTCTGGCCATTATGCCAACATGTGCACATTCAACAAGAAGGTATGTTTCGGATGTAACAAAGAAGGGAATATTTCTTGAGACTGCCCAAAGAAAAACGAAGCCGCAAGGCCAAATGCACCGCCAAAGCCAAGGGCATTTCACATGATCCTCGACGAAGTAGATAACAACGCGAGGAATCAAGAATGAGGACTTCATATCTGAAGATCGAGTTATGCAATAGCCATAGTATCGTATGATGTAGCCTGTTAGAGGCATAGTTTAGGGTGAACTTGAACACCTATGTAATCGTTTCAACGAATAATATAAAACCTTCGTTTTGCTATCTGATGTGTTAAGTTGTTACGTGATTTTCTTGTATGGTGACTCGGAAAACTGCGAGACAATACTTGGATGAGTATGAGTAGGTGTGAATGGTAGTAGAGGCCTATACTAACGGAAGCACAGGACTCACAATTGGATCAGCGAAAGTCACAAGGTTACCAAGAAGCTAGTAGTTGATTCTGTTTTGTTCATGTATGTCATTACCATTGTTTCAGTAATGACTAAGAAGATGATTGTTATTCTGACCCTAATGGTCATATCAAATTGAGTCCGACTACGAAGAGTATGTTACGTGGTTCAGAGAACCAAGTTCGATGTAGCATCTGACTTAAGCGGGAAATTTTAAAAAATAAAAGATAATCAAAGCGATCACTACAGGTATTGCGATAGTTGCTTGTAAAGGTATAGTATGTTCTGGAATTTGACTCTAAGAGACCTGAGTCTAAGCGTTGCAACATGCGATGATAAGTCATTAGAATATGACACATCGATCCATTGTAGTAATAAAAGAACTTATCTTAAGTTTGTTAAGAAGAAGAATCAGTCTCCAGTAAGGATCGAGATTGCGACTTGAAGGTCATAATTTGGAGTCTAATGTGAGATGGAATATTATTTAGAAGGATTAATCTTAACCAAGTTGTAGAATATGTTACAAGGGTTCTGCACATATAAAGAATGTCAAAATCCGAGTTATAACGAAGAAGTTATGGTCCATCGAAGTTTCACGACAAAACCGGGACGACACTACGCGACGTAAATAGTGAATTTACAATTGATGAGTTTTTAGCCTTATTGATCTAAACAAAAGTTTCATTATACGTTAAATCGAGAGTGTGCATAAAAAGAACGCCCAAATCTGACTTTGTATGAGGAAGTTATGATTTTTCTAAGATTTGGCCTAACAGTGCACGACCCGAAACTCGAATTCTAGATCGAGCGGTTTTTGGCCAACGCAACCTAAATGAGAATTCAAGATCTCATTAATAGGAACTCAACGACAAACTCTAGTGGAAATGATACTAGGTTTTGTCAACGTAAATTTGTTTTAAAGTAAACGAAGTGTTGTCCGAATGTCGAGTCACCACCTTTGCAGGTGAGTGCATAGTTACTTTCATCTTACACATAGATATGAAGTATTTTATATAAATTACGTGCTATGTATGTATATTGTCTGAATACTTGCTATCTATTCTGGATGAAACGTTTTATACATGTTTTAAATGATCTAAACTATATATGTATTTTATATCTACAAAATGTGTTGGGTAAAACATGGGTAGATGAGAGGTGGGATAAATGATGAGCGATGAAAGATGAGATAAATAATGAGCGATGAAAGATGAGATGAATGATGAGCGATGATATATGAGTGATAAAATATGGTGCGAGGCGATGACCTAAGCGATGAGCCAAAGCGAGGAGCCAAAACGATGAGCCAAAGCGATGAGCCAAAACGATGAGCCAAACGATGACCCAAGCAATAACCCCATCATCTAGTAGAGTATGGATAACAACCACAAACTATTCTAGACAGTCTAGTGGAAAACTAGCAGGCTCGCAACTTGTAGGTGTTGTGAACGATGTGTTCACCCGGTGTACTCTAAAAACCCATTGACAGACATTGCGAGTGGACTCTCGAAAACGATACTGTCAATAAACAAGATAAAACCTGGCGACTATGCAGACTTAGTAACGATTCCTTAGGATACTCTTTAGGAATGAATGAACGAGGAATATTTGAATCTTAGGGTAGATCCTTAAGAGTAAAGAAGATAATGGGGATGGGTAATTGGGTTGATTGTTTGATGTTTAACATAATAATTATATTATTGTGGGTTGAAACCGTACGTACTAACCAAGTTTCCCAACCTGACCCACTCAAGCTTATTTGTATCACAGGTGTCGATATGAAGCTACTTTACACTGAGGGATTTTAAAGAGATGTAGATCACTGGTGTAAATGAATGTAAGTTCTGTTTATGCTTATGTTTTCTGTATTGACGATGACATCCCAAATGTTTTAAAATGGATAAAAATACATTTCTTCGGAAATGCTTTGATAACGTATTTATCATGTTTATCTGGGAACAAATTCCGCAACATTTTTATTAAAAGAGGTACTTTGATTTTTATAAAGCATAAATAAAATCGGTCTTTTCTGGCCGTGAAAATGGGGATGTCACACTTTTCAGACTAGAGAATCTTTTATCTTTCTTCCCAATATATTCTTCTATTCGTTCTGCTACTCTTTGAACCTTTTCAAAAGTATTACAATTTTTTTTAATCTTATAAACAAAACCAAATTTACTGAACCATTAATAAATCATAATGAATAGAGTTACCATCGCATGTATTGGATCTGAATAGTCCATATCAATATGTATTAGATTTATTAGTCCTTCACTTGCCTCACATAAACATTTAAACAATGAGTTAGTCATAATTTTTTAATGAATAAGATTCTCATGTATAATGCAATTCGAATTGTATGACTCCAAGTTTCTGTCCAATTGAAACTAAGTGATGAGATTCTTTTCACTTCAGCAATTATGATCGTACCACAATAACGTTATAGAAGAATCAAATTCATAATTAATATTAATATTATTATAAACATAACTAGCACTTTCAAAAATTCCATTGTAAGGAAATACAAAATAAGGATAACAAAACTTCATTTTATTGATAAAAAGAAAACTAGAACTTGTCCTTACAATGCATAAAATGAACAACTATGTTTCTAGACATCTCCAAAGATTACTAGAAATCTATTAAATTATCCTAACTCATTGGTATTTGCTCCAAATTCTGACCATCGAACAATGTGATAAAAGTCCACATTTCACGATCAGATTTAGCTCACTTTATCTAAGCTTCGTTCTTTCTTTTAGATACTACAATACCATCAAATTTTGATCATCACGTTATATATTAAGAGTCTAAGAATAGGGACTTACAGAGTTAGATAATTGACGTACTTGAAATGGAGTCACACAAATTGACTTTACAATCTTCTCAGGTAATTTGGATAGCTTCGTTTCCAATGTCACTTAAATTGGAAGTAGAAACAAATGGACTTATTATGATCAACATGTGGAATAATCTCATAACGAGACTTTATCTTTACTATACAATCAAACGGTCTGACCTTGGCCGATCCCTTTCGACTGGGAAGAGAAATATTTTCTTGATCGCCAATGTTACCATTGTTAATGTCCATCGAATTCTTGAGATTAGACCCTATAAACATTTCTACTTCAATTTTGTTCTTAAGCATTTCCACTTAAGAAACTATCAACTCTTCGGTGAGATCAATTAGGGTCACATCGAGATTACCCATATGAAAGTTCTCAACGAACTTACCATATGACTTAGGAAGCGAGATAAGAACCAAATCAATGGCCTGCTCCTTCGGAAATACGATACATATTATTTCCAATTTTTCAATGTACGATTTCATGTTTACATGCCAATAGTCCTTAAGTAGTTCCATGTCTTTAATTTGAGGAAAACATGACGTTGGGAGAGTCAAATCAGGAGGAGGTGGAAGAGTTGAAGAGAGACGATGTCCAATTCCACCATTTCCAAAAGAAGGGAAAACAATTCCTCCTTAACTTGAATATGGAAGAACATCTCCAGATGATTGAGGAAAAACGATTTCCACAAGAACGAGGAAGACCATTTCTATCTTCATAAGACATCTAAAATTGGGAGAAGAGAGAATTCAAGTTTGTTGATTTTAATCCTCAGTTATTCATCCATAAATTAAATTAAGTTTATGATCCATATTTTCATTTCGTAATATGAAAAGGGATTTTGTAGTCATATCACGAAACTATTTTAGGTTGTTAGAAACATCTCACTAATTTCATTCACATGAAACTCCTAGATCTTTTGAGATTTTCATTGAAACATCATGTGTTTAATCTCAGATTATGCTCTTAACAATTGTGACTGGGATGTCGAGGATCATAATTAAGATGTGAATAACCATGCAAACCCGCTCAAAACACCCTCGGTCGATTAATAATCTTTCATTGATGTGTCGGTTAACCACACACGTTCCATCAACAATTATAAACACGAGTTGTTTCATCATTTCATCTTTATAGTCCCACATTATTGAGTCGGTTAACAACACACGCTCCACTAACGACTCATAAAGAAATTATGTGTGTTTTTATGGATTAGCATACAATTTCACATTTTCCTGAAGTCACTAGAGTGGGATTAAAAGAATATTCTAGTACTTTATAGATCATAATTTTAATCTTTTATGTATTATCGAACCTTGCGGCTAACAACCGTCCACCACGAAAGGAGCGGTGAGTGAAAGGACACACATTCAATGGTTATTTTATAGGTCATTTCCTTATACCCCTCTTATAGCATGGCTTCGTGAATGAAACGTACTGGATATTCGACTAACTTTTCGCATACATATAGTATTAAACACACACACATGTGTATATATATATATATATATATATATATATATATATATATATATATATATATATATATATATATATATATATGTGTGTGTGTGTGTGTGTGTGTAGGAGTGGGATCAACATAGAACCAAAATAAGTTATAGTACCACGGAACCACCTACAAAAATCAAAATCTATTAATTATATTTAATTACTATCCAAAATAGTAGGAGATCATTAAAATACACATTTTATGGTCATTTATGAACATATATATTCAACATAAAACCAAAATTATTCATAGAACAATAGAACTACTTTTTTACCATTAGATAATTTTATGACGTTCCTAAATTATAACATTTATAAACATAGATAAGTTAAGTTATGAACATTAATAATAAAACTCATAATCTGAACTACTATACATATGTTTAATGTTCATAGATGAATATATATATATATATATATATATATATATATATATATATATATATATATATATATATATATATATATATATATATATATATATATATATAATGCTCATAAATTAGTTACATGCATACATGTTCATAACTTAATATTTACACAGAAACCCATAAATTATATGAACTAATCGATTAATGAAAATATGTTCATAATTGAACAAATGTTTATAAACATGAATTACATTTGTGCAACATATACCAATACATATGCGTGTGGCGCATCTCACGTGCGTGCAAACGGCTCGTGGCTCCATATAGAGTTTGTCATGTGTCATACTCGTATTTTATATTTTTCTAAAAATTGTATCTTCTGCATACGAACTTCGTTTTTGACCTTTTTCCTTTCAAAGTCCTTATCTCTCGGAGTACTACGATTTTCCTTTTAATGTCGTTAGCAAAAACTCAACCGATTTCTTTATACCATTTTGACGTTGATTATGTTAATAATACGGTTGATTTTTACTATTTATAAAATCATAACTCCTCCAATCGAAGTTAGATTTTTACAAAGTTTGTATCTTTGGGACCACCTTATTGTATACTTTCCAAGTACACTGACCATTATTAATATGAAATAAATTTTGGTCACTCAGTTTTTACCTTATTAAACTTATTATTACTCACAAATCAAAGCATATCCAATCATATTTTTCCGAAATATGAAAAACTCTATTGCTACTATTTGTTCTATACTAATCTCTAGTGATTGTAATTTCTCAGTTGCCACACCAACTTGGTCATGATTCAATTTAGTCTCATTCGAACTTGGTATCAATCAAAACTATCACCACATCGTGATGTACAGGTCATCTTGTCGTTACATAATCTATCCAAATTAATTAGGAAAATCTCCAATCGTCACGTCGTGACAAAGAGAATGACACGTCGTGAAACTAGGTTTTCTCAATTTAATGGATTCAACTCTCAATCCATTAATCCACTTTCCAATCCTTCCAGAAGGCTTCCTAACGTCCATTACTTCCTAAAGGTCGATGTTTTTTAGCCATGCATGCTCTGTAACACCATGTTTTAGAATGTTTCTTAATTAAGGGTTCGTGGACCATAATTCGATCATGTAAAGGCTTTGGGGGATTTAAGAAAATAAATTTTGGGCCTTATTGAATGTTGATAATATTAGTTATGAGCTCTAAGCCCTTGATTCGTGTGCTGGAACCAAGGGTAAAATGGGAAAAGTTATATGACGGGATTCTTGCATAAATTATGATTTTAGTTAAACATGTTTTAAGCCAAAAGTATCTAGATATAATTGTGGGGGTCTTCAATACCTTTCTGTGCATATAAAGAACGTTGAAAACGGAGTTGAAACGAAGAAGTTATGACTGTTTGAAGTTGAACTGGAAGTTGGGGATTTTGCCCTACGCAGGGCGTATGAGAACTACGAGTGGCATAATTGCTGAAATCATATCCCAATTTTTATGAGCTATGGATGGTGTAGATTTTCTTATGCATGGTGTAGCCGCTACTTACCAAAACCCTAATCCTAAGGTTTTGTGCCCTATTTAAGGGCTCTAACTTATTGGAACCCTTCCCATTACCAGCCTTCATTACCTCATATCCTTCCTTTGAAACCCTAGCCACCAATTATGAGTTTTAGAAGCATTAGTGTGACTTTTGTGTGCATTCTTGAAGAAGGAGTCCATTGGAGAAGCAAGTGTGAGCTCCAAGCTTTTTAAATCTCGACTTTTCACTTCATCACCTATCTCTAGAAGGTATAAAGCTTGCATTTTGATGTTCCTTTTGTTAGATATTATTAGTACATGGATTTTTATGCTTTTTGTCTCATAATCTTGGTCCTTATGCATATGGGTTACTCTAGACCATTTGAATGCCTCATTTTGATGTTTTTTAGGTTATAGAGTCATAAAATGAGAGCTTGGGTACTCTCATCCATCCATGCATGAGTTCTTGAGCAAAATGTGTCATCTTGGACTTAGAGTTTGGTTGTGTGTTCATCTTGGCAATCCAAAGGGATAAAGTCAGAGACTTTAACCATTAAGACATTCATTTGGATCGGATCTAGGATTTTAAGACTTTGGCTTGCTTTATTAAGAGCTTAATATAAGTTTTTGGGATCAAGGGCTCTACGCAGCGAGTAGCCACAGTACGCAATGCATAGATTAGTTACGTAGGGCGTAAGTCAACTAAGTGTTGAGCATTGACTTTTTGACTGGTTTGAATTTTAGTCAACCATGTTGGGACTTAGTATGGGAAGGCAAAAAGGTCGTTTGCCCAAAGGAGCTTTAATTGTGAGCCTAGACCTTTCATGGTCCAGTCATTTCCTTAAATTTTAATTATGATTTTATTGTGGATATGCTTAACAAAGGGAGGCTTCATATGGTCGGCTCGAGTTGGTGGTTTATCTTATCTTTAGGGTTGAGGTAAGTCTTCTCACTATACTATGTAGGATGCTAGTTGTCTATGTGATACGTGCATGGAAGACCAAGTGATAACCTCTTACATATATATATGAAAGACCAAGTGGTGGCTCCTGAAAAAATCGTATGCAAGACCAGGGTCTGGCCCCTGGCAGTTATTTGTATGTTGCTAGTTGTCTTTGTGATGCCCACAAGTAATAATAGGAGGTGGCTCTTGGCACTTGTAAATAAATAAGACAAGGATTTAGCTCCTGGTGTGACAAGGAAAGACCATGATTGGCTCATGGATAGTAGTGACAGTAAGACTATGGATGACTCGTAGCATTCTTTATCTTATGTATGGTATGTGGTATTTTGGAGAACTCGCTGAGATTTGTGCTTGCGGTTTGTGGTTTAACATTTTTCAGGTACTTCCAGTTCCAAAGACTACACAACATCCCCCTGATGGTTTTCTCTACACGGATTATTTTGATTTACTCTAATGTTTGAAAAATAAAATTTTAGTTTATGTGCTTTTGGAATAATTAGTTGTTAGACTTGATGTTTAAAATGAAAATTTTTATTTGTATTGGACATTACATGCTCAATTTGAGTCTATGGCTCAAACTAGGTCAAAATGGAGAAATATCGCTAAAGGTTTCGTGCATGGTCAAATACACTAGCAAACTCCAGATCTAGACCATATAACACTCCAAAGAACTCAAGGATCCATAAAGTTTCTATTGGGGAATTACGAATTGGGTAATAGGAAATCTGGATCACAAACAGAAATCGTGTGATACACTTTCCTTGTTTGATATTTCGACCTTAATTGCCTTGGGTATCACGAAATCCAAACTAGGATAATTCCTGAAGAAACGATTCTGATTTTAGGCACAAAACACAGAATCAATTTTAAGAGAGAATGAAGAAGAAATCGTTTTTCTTAGTTTTCTGTGTTTCAACGAAGTCGTTATATTTCCCGGACTTATCCACTCAGCGGGACCCCCGACTTGACATAGTAGATCAGGGTTTGGTACTAACAATGTTTAGTAAATACAAGTGTGCACTCCCACACCTCCTAACTTGTATTTGTAACGACCATAAAATTCTAACCAATTTAAATTTTTCAAAAACAACCCGATTTCATAAAATTATTACAAAAAGGTTTTCAATATAATTATTTCAGAGTCTTCCCAGAACCACATCGTAAAACATAAACATGAGGAGCGGTACGATCACGCCTTTGTCTTGTCACGGTCTCCTGAAGAACCTGAAAAACATTAAACCACAACTGTAAGCCCGAAAGCTTAGTGAGATACCCTAAAAATACCAACCGTATATACCATACACGCATAACATGCCATATCATAACAGAACACAGAACAGCCATCCACTTCGGGTCTGCTGTGTGACTGGTCCGCCGCACCGGCCAACAGTCCACCTGGTCCACCATCCGAGTCTAGCCATATACATCGAGCCTACAGTGTGATTGGTCTGCCCGCACCGGGCCTTCAATCCACCTGGTCCACTCTCTGAGTCTACAGTATGAGTGGTCCGCCCGCACTGGGCCTTCAGTCGGTCTGTTCCACTCTCCGAGCCTCGGCACGTCTGGTCCGCCCTCTTGAGGCCTACAGCCTATCCGGACCGCTCGCTGGGCCTTCGGGATAATCGGTCCGCCCTGGGTATGTTGGCCTACAGCACAAAGCAGGTCTCGCCTCAACCCAACCCCAGTCCAACAACCATGTGCACATAAACATTCAATCATATAACATATCACATCCAATCAAACCGATCTAACAGATCACATAGCATAACATCATCCTAACCAGGATACCGACCTAACCGGTCACTAGCATAGCATCATCCTATATACCAGGATACCGACCTTAACCAGGTCTCTAACATATACCATCCTAACTACCATGATGCAACACAACAAACAAAACATAACACGATACCCGGATCACAATCCGATAAAAGGGTCGGCCTTGGTGCCGTAGACCCTGTCGATATAGTGAGGATAACTCACCTCGCAACTGCCGACTGAACAGATAAACCCAAGCTGCTCCGACCACTGATACGATCTCCGCCACTGGCCAACCACCAAAACACTGAACTCAAACAAATGCCAAAAATTACCAAAATACCCCTGGAAATCAACTGGTCAACCCTTGGTCAAATTCAAAGTCAAAGCCAATCCCTGACTGACTCTACTCGCCGAGTCAACCCGATGACTCGCCGAGTCCCCATGCACAGAACCTCCCCAATCCGCGACTCAACTCGCCGAGTCCAACAACTCTGAGTCCTTTCACACTCGACTCACCGGGTCATCCCTTGACTCACCGATTCACAACTCAACCAGAAGAAAGGTTAGGACCTCACGACCAGACTCGTCGAGTCCAAGAACAGACTCGCCGAGTCCAAGGCTATCTGCAACCAACTCACCAAGTTGTTCTTCCAACTCGCCGAGTTCCTGACCATATTCATCCAAATCGCCGAGTTGTTCTTCCAACTCGTCGAGTTCCAGCCTATCTTCAAGCAACTCACCGAGTACACCCTTGTGACTCGCCGAGTACCCCTAGATCTGAAACCATACAGAGGCTTTCCAAGCCATCCAGAAGCTCTAAACCATAGATCTACTCTTTTACAAGCCATCCATCACGTAAAGTGGCAAACTTTAAGTGGATCCAATGAGATCTAGGCATTTTACACTCTAGGCTAGGGTTTGGGACAAAAGGGCTTCACCAATCACTCAAAAATTGGGACTCTATGACATATAGGACCATCATAAGCTTAGATCTGAAGTAGCATCCTCAGATCCAAGCTTCTATCTCAATTTAGAAGTCATATCCACCACCACACATGAACCCCATGAAGAAAAAATTTAAGGAAATGGTTCCTTACCCCTGGAATGAGCCCAACCAACTGTAGATTCCTGATCTCCCCAAGCTTTCTGATACAAGCCTCCAAATCTTCAAGCTTAAAGCACCAAAGATCCTTCTCCAAACTCTAATTCACTCAATAATGGGGTCTCCTCACGAATTTAGGGTTTTTGGAACTCAAGGAATGGTAAAGAGGCTAGGGAAGAAGTGTTATGTTCTTTATATAGGGCTCAACCTCTGAAATTAGGGTTTTCTCCACTCAGCACCAACTCGCTGAGTCCACCCATGCTACTCGCTGAGTTGGTCACTTAACACGCGACCAGAGTTGCGACCCTACTAACCGAGTCCACTCGTGGACTCGCCGAGTTGCCCTCTTACACTTACACTTTTAGCCCTTCAACTCTACTTCTGATATTTCGGGATGTTACAGTATTATAACTAAAACACTATTCTTGAAACACTTGTTAAATCCATTACACTAAAATATATTTGGTGATTAAATCACCAACAGTTTCTAACGCAACTTAAACGAGACCCCAGACTATTGTGGCCATGTCACGACGTGACAGTGCTTCCCTCACATTGTGACCCACCCGAAAACTCGTATTTACTTAAAATTTCATACCTCGAGGATTCGGATGTTACATTTTGGGGGAGCTTTGAGATCTTATGAAATGTCACGATATATAAAAGTTATGAGTATCATGGTATATAAAAGTTATCGTGATAAATTGACTCATTTACATATGGATGATTCGATTCAAATTATTATAAAAATGGTTATTATCATCAAAACTCCATAAACATTTGCTTTTGATTTTTAAATGATCTATGAATTATTTTTTGTGTATTTTAAGTCATTAAACAATAAAATGGCATGTTAATGAAGGGGAGACTCTTAGTTACAAGTTAAGTCCCAATCATTGTTTTGATGGTGTGGCAATTGCATTGATGATGTGGCCTAACTTTATGCTCACGTAAGATCTTTGAACCACCTCCTCCTTCTGTCGAACACAAAGGTAGAGACCTAATCCATTTTATCTTGACACTCGAGCACAGGTAAAAGGAAAACAAGATGAAGAACATCGAAGAATTCCTTTTGAGCGTGTGTATTTTTTCTAATAGAATAGAAGATCTTCGATCTTGAAATTTTGTGTGTTTGTGTTAGATCTCACCTTCTTTTACTTTTGATATCTTGAATTGCACGTGAACGAGAATGGAGATGGTGGTGGTTGGCGATTGGCGGTGTGAAAAATATGAACAAGGAAAAAAGCAACATGTGAAGGTAATTAATTAATGATGTGAAGGTGAAGTCAATAGTGTGAAGATGGTCGTGAAGGTTTTGATCTGTTTTGATGGTGTGTGAATATAGTGTTGATGAGGATAAAGGGGAAGGGTAGGCGTCAATGAAATCCTTTATGGTGTGTATGTAATTATGTATAGGTTCTTTTATTAAAACCAAACATAATAAAATCTCGATCTTGTTATCCCGTCCCAATCTAAAGTCAAGTACATGTGTTACATTGAAGATATAGGCTTCGATGTAGAACATGAAATCGATGGCAAAACCTTTTTCGTTTTTCAACTTTTCATTTCTAAGCAAGAAATCGATGATTTGGGTCGATTTAAGGATAAAATCTCACGTAACATTTTGTTGTTTTTCAACTTCTAATTTCTTGGTAGGAAATCCATGTTCATGGCAGGAAATCGAAGACTTAGGTTACGATTTAGGGCTAAATCTCATGTGACGTTCTTTTTACAACATCTGATTGCTCGCTTACTTTGTTTCTCTAATTATCTTATAGCTTTAGTACATGAGCAACGGAGGAGTGATTAGAATCCAATTAGAAAAAAAGGGGAAGGTTAATTTGATCTTCGATCGGTACGTATTTTCATTTTTCTAGTGAAGCAAAAGAAGAGATGATAGGACTTTGGAAATAGGTCACGACGTGATTCATTCGTGACGATCAAAACACTAAAAGTGCTTAGGTTCGAAAGAGATTAAAGAAGCGAAAAGGAACTCGTTTTTAATGTTGTAAGAGAAGTAGGGGTGTAAACGAGCCGAGCCGAGCCCGAGCCTAACCAAGCTCGAGCTCGAGCTCGAGCTCGATTCGAGCCTTAAACTGAAGCTCGAGCTCGGCTCGTGATCAATTTAGTGAGCTCGCGAGCCTAAACGAGCTTAAACGAGCCTATATATACATATATATATATATATATATATATATATATATATATATATATATATATATATATATATATACACACACTCTCTCTCTCTCTCTCTCACATACACACACACACACACACACACACACACATATATATATATATATATATATATATATATATATAGGCTCGTTTAGGCTCATTTAGGCTCGCGAGCCCGCTAGCTGAAGCTCGGCTCGAGCTCGTTTAATAAACGAGCCTCATATTTGGGCTCGAGCTCGGCTCGGGCTCGTTTAATTCGATCTCGAGTCGAGCTTTTAACGAGTCGATCCCGAGTAGCTCGGCTCACTTACACCCCTAAAGAGAAGGAAACGCCGCAGAAATTAATACATCATCTGAGTTGCCTTTAAACTCATTGTTTTCACAGTCCACATCAGTTGTAAGTCAAAGTCCATATCGGCCCTTTACATGGTCAAAGTCCACATCAACTTCATTTTATGACCCTTTTAATTTTTACAAAAATGTTTTATTGAAACCAAATGCAAAATTTGTAGTATTTTGATGGACAATAATCCTAGAAAATGATTAGATATAAGGTAATTGTTCAAATCAGTGTTGTAATAATCCCGATTAGGTCTCGATTAATTTCCGATTAATATATATGAGCTACCCGACCGATTAGAAAGCGTCTAGCGATTAATCCTTGTCTAGAAAATGAGGGAATCTGTAGAAAAAGATAAAATTTTAACACTAGAAGAAGTTCTATCTCAACAAAAGTTTTTTGACTAATAATTAGTGTTTTATTAATCATATTAACTGATTTTATTATGATATTAGTGGTAATTACAAACTTTTTTATGATATTAGTCATATTTAATCTTTTCAAATTGAACAATTAGCAATTAATGTTTCCCGATTAGTTATCACTTAGCTGATTAATCCCTTAACTTCAGTCCACCGACTAAAAAACGTTTAATGTTTTTTACAATCTTGGTTCAAATGAATGAATATGTTGTAAGTTGTCAAAATTATTTTTAGTACATACAATATTCAAAATAATTATTGTTGCATAACTCTATTTTCTATGCTCTACTCGAATAATTTCTTATGCATATTTTACCCAACAATGAAATCCATTCGTAAATTTGTCCATTACGAAATGTACACATTTATGAAGGAAATCCGTTGATAATAATCATAAATAAAATTGGATTATTTAAGCAAACAAATGTTTGTCATACAAGATAAATCAATTTAAAATAAATTTGATATGGCCAACTTAGTTCGATTCAACACAAGAAGCCTCGATATAAAGCAACACGTTTGATTTGTAAAATTTGAAAGATGTATTCTTACTTCAAAGTTGAACTAAGCAAACCGATTTGGTTTAAATGAATACAATTTCTTTGATTTGACGCTTCAAACTTACTCCATAATGATAGACATGCTTGTTGATTCATGATAGACTTAAATTTAATCATATTTTTATATTACTTCATGGATAATTTAAAGATGCATTCAATTGTTTTTACTCAATAAGAACCGTTCAGAAACTTGCTCAATATAATTCAAGGATGTTTTACAGATGAGATAAAAAGATAGTTGAAACCGAAAAATTAGTTGTTAATTGAAAATTTTTCTGATAAATTAGCTAAAATATAAAAATATATATATATATATATATATATATATATATATATATATATATATATATATATATATATATATATATATATATATATATATATATATATATATATATATATATATATATATATATAGAAGATTGAGTTTTTTATAACTAAAAAAAACATAATATCGAATCAAGCTTTTGCATCCATTGGTACACTTCTGAGTGAGTGAATCAATCCTAACATGATATTAATGACCTAATTATATACTATATGATTTTATACAAAAACCGTTAACAAAATAATACGGAGAAAATGGGTATTTCTCGTCACTCTCATCTCACACTATATATGAACGTCACATTTTTCTTCTTTCCACTACAACTCTCATCTATAATTATGGAACAGCAAATCTTTATAGATCTGTGAAGTTAGTGCATTGTCTATCCAAAATATTTACAATCTTTCCTCTTGTCATATAAAAATACAACGTAAAATATGAGTCCATTACACTTTCTACCATAATATTTGTTACATAAACCTTGAAAGTCGGACCAAAAAACTATCTACTAGAGTTCAAGGGAGTTATGAACATAGATTGCGAAGCTTCGACATCAAAGTGACAACACCACATTTTACCATTCCGTATTAACGTTATCTTCCTTCGGCAGCTTGGAAGTCATTATGCAAAGGAAGGAAAAAAAATAACCAAGTATAAACATGTTAATGTGGAAAGGTATACCTTTTAAACTTCGACGCGAATACGACCTCATAACCATCACCACCTTCGTAAAAAATTTAGTTGCATATGCTCTTGCTAATAACTCGCGATATATATCTACATGGATTATTTGTGGACGCGTCGCTTCTCATTAAACTATTAACACAAATTGTGAATCATTCACTTCCATCTTTAGAGATATTTTATTGAGGTGTTCATGTCTGATACAATGTCTCATCATATCTCATTGTTAATGCATGCAAATAATTATGATCAATCCTCAGAGGGTTTGTGGTGTCGAATATGTTTGTGTACATATCATGTAGACCAGAGATTATGGATCAACCAAAATTACGTGAGAATTATTTCTTGATCAAGGCACATTGGTATGTACGTAAAAATCTTGTAGAATAACTACCATCATAGATATTTAAAAAACTAACTTCTTTCCACATTCTCATATTTTTATTCCAAAGGTCCGTCTTCATCGGACACATCTACTCCTTCGAACCCAATTTTTTATTCCAACAAAGATTCATCAACTCTCTCACATGCTTATTTTAATCATGATCACGAGAAATCTATGAACGCATGTTGGAATAACATTATTTGTAAAAATGGATGTTGATATAACTATATTGATCTGACATTCCAAAATATTTCTCAAATCTCCCCTTGGAGCTCACTATCCAATGTCATATCAAATAACTTAATAGCGAATGTCAAAGTCATTCCAAGCCCCATGACATCGTACCTCTCTAAAGGCCAAGTAACATTCACAAACGAATATGAGAATGTTTGAAAAATGTCAGAAGTTAACTTTTTTTTTTCTTTTTTATAATATATATGAACTTGTTAGTGAATTAATTTATTGTTTTGAATTTGTTATTGTGAATTTTGTTGATGAACGTGGGTGTTTAGCATATTTTGTAATTAAGAAAAAGTCATGTCAGCAAAAGTTGTTGATCATCGCAGAGGTTATAGCATTAGTTCATAAGTAGAAAATGTCTTTCACGTTAACTTGCAGACCTTTTTTTTATTGAAATAATCGGTCATTTTTAATATATAAAAAGCATAGTATATGAAATATGAGTCCATCTTTTATGGTAATTTTAGTGAATAAATCTAACTCATAACATCATTTAGAGTTAATGCAAATGCAATATACAAAAAACCACTACATTTTAATAATTGTAATTAAGTAATATTTTTGGATTAACCACTATGCTTCAGTTTGGTTCAAAAAAGTCACCCAAGTCTAACATTTATTTTCCTATATCGACCCCTTTAACCTATTATAGTATATTAAAGTCATCACAGATAAAAAAAATTGTCAAAATTTAATGACTTTAGTGAAACTATTTGGACTAAACTTTGACAACAATATTAAGCTAAAGCCACTAAAACATCGATGACTTTTTTGTTGTGACTATTTAAAGTGCTCATTAAAATAATAAAAAAAATAATAATAATAATAATACATTGTCGAATTTGGATAGACTTTCATGGACCATTTTAATTCACCAACATAAAACCACAAAGATGATTACAGTATAGTGACTTTATGTGTATTATGCCCTTAAGTACATACTACAAATTGATATTACAAGATATAAATTCAACATTTACAACATACGAACACAATAATATTTGTTATAAATGACTACATAATTGAAAATACAATGTAATAGAATGAAAAGTCGCATAAAATTAAGATATAATATCGATCTCGCCTATGTCCAACCCCAAACAGACGTAAGAAGATAAAGCATAATTAACGATGTAGGATACAATAGATAAACTGCATAACCTGTCCAAAGCGGGAAAACCGTCCTTGTACTTGTGAAAACTCCCATCACCCCGCAAATTACCAACACAACCAAAACTTCAGCAGACACATCCCATGGCACGTCTTTTATGTACACAATTAACAAAAATGATGCCAAACTACTCATATTACTCGTGAACACTCCCACATAGATCTGCAAAAAAGATTCAAAATATATGTATAAGCATCATCGAATCCATCCATATATAGTGCATAGTTCAACCAAAGAGTTGTGCAGTGTAAGGTAGAATGCCTAATTGGCAATTTAAAGGATTAAACTTAATCATAATGAGATGAAACATTAGCATTTAATGTTTGCATTCTATTGTGGATGTGATTATGTCTAAAGTCTCATTTGTATGGTTTTAAAAGAAATGGCGAGAGATAATAGAAGTGAAGTAAACCATAAAATTAAGGGACCAATTAATGAGGAAAAGCATGGAGACATGCATGCAAATATATATACCTGAGAAAGAGTTAAAGATGCAGCTCGTTGAGTCTTTTGGCTTGCTGAATTAATTGTTGATAAGAGACGTGGTATGTTTATGGCACATGGTATTATAAAGTATGGAATGAGGAAGGAAGGAACGCCTGTGGCACTAGCAAAACTCACAACATTCATTATGAGTGGTAGTGCAATGAGAGCTGTGACAATAGTTCCAACAAGTACCAAAGCCAAAGCCTCTAAATACTCCCAAATAGAGGCTTGATCAACAGTAACTTGTGTGGTAGTAGGAATCAAAGCCTCTTGTTGTTCTTCATCTGCAACCTATATATATGAATACTTAAAAGGTTCCATTAATATGCTACTTGTCAACTGTTTAATTAAGACCTCATGTAGGCTCAAACAGAATCATGCATGAAAGCATGCAAAGGATTGATTATATTATCTAAAAAGATAAACTTACCACTACTTGAGGTGTGGTGAAGAAGTTCAGAGGGTTATAATCGTTTTTAGAGAGTGATTTCCTTGCATCCTGGAGCCATTTTGTTATAATTGTAACAAACTCTTCCTCTTGAATAGATTCATCACCTGAGAGGTCAAGTTGATCCATGACTCTTTCTACAAGATCCTCACTTAAATCACCATCCGCTTGTACTTGTATTCCCATAAGTAAAGTTTTCAACTCAGCACTTGTCACTTTACTATCGTGATTTTTGTCAAGTCCTTTATAAACTCTGCACAACGATATTTTCTCAATCATAAGAACTAAGATCAAATTCAAAAAAAAAAAAAAAAGTAAAAGACATTTTAGATAGGTACTAACTCTCTGATAAGTTGCACATTTGCCTTTCCGTTTGTAGAGAGTAGTTTAAGTAATTTGTTCTTGACAAATTTTTGCCTCACGTAGTCGAATCTTCTATTTTGAATCATTGGTCGGAAGATCTGCATGGAAAATAAAAACAATCATCTTTATTGAAATATGAAATTTTATTAAGCCATAATCATCGACAACTTTAGTCATGTTAATTGAGAGTGTTATAACCTGATACACAGCGTTTGCAACGAAGAAAGCCAACGTGATGATGAGGGTGATTAGCTCTATCACTTGGGTTACCGAATCAACATTTATGATTTTTGGGAGTTGAAGAATGAGAAATGGGATCATTGAAACGAGCATAACAGTCGCAGTGAAGCTTGTTTCACCATCAGTTGTAAGTCCATATGCTGAAAAAATAACAAAAAATAAGATATAAAAACCTAGAACCAAACTAAAATTGTGATATTAATTTAAAGAGCTTGTAAATTATCGGTGGATTGTTATATCCATGTAATTAATGCTAATTGTATATGATCTTGAAACCTGTTAATTTGGTACAAAATGATGGCTCTTCTTCCGAAGATTGTGGTGAGATGGTGTCATCGTCGTCTGCAAGATCGTAGCTTCCGAAAGCTATGACAGATGGCCAAATGAGTGTCAGGCTCATGACTGCTGATCCTGCCAACACATTCATTCCCATTGCTGCACTAAAAGATGCACCTTGGGCGTCGTTCGATAATCCCGACTCTGCAAACATATTAAACATTTTCTTTATATTTCTTAATGTCATACATTTATTTTATCGAATTCCTTTGTTATGTTATAATTTCATCAATCGAAATCCTTTGTTATGTAGTTTCATCAAATAATCATATATATATTATTGAAAAATATAAATTTACTAATCATGAAATTTCAATACATATCTAATATACATTTTCTTTATTTAACAAAAATGTTGAATCGCATGTTTGATCGTTACCAAGTGGATATTCAAGCGTGGGTCAAGTTGTACATAGTACCAAGAAAGTTGTCAACTTGTTGTGTCAACTCACATTATGTTCTTGATTGGTGGTCTATAAGTTGTTGCGTGAATATTCGTTGGATGGCAAATTTGCCAAGACTCGGTCAAAGAATTAATAACCCATTGGCAAGACATTGTAATAACTTTTTTTAGGACATTATTTTTTTCATTAATTTAATTATCATCAAAATAATTAATTTAATTATCATCTTACAACGAGTGAGATGATAAACCGACAATAAATTGAATCGAATATCATGTATCATAAAATGTTTTATATCTTATTTGTTTTATACATGATGCTTTTAAAAAAAAACAAACAAAGAAGACAAAAATATAATATAAATTAAGCCCTTAAGCATAGTACATTCTGGTTATTAATCACTCTGTATGTAGAAGTTTAATATGCATTATCTTTCATCTTTTCTATCAAACTTCTGATTTGATATCCACTACCTTGGAAATTGTCATATATTTAATTATACTCAAATAGTTAAAATGAATGAAATAAAGCTTCAAAATTTTCTATCAAACTGTACAAATCTTTTGGATGTGTTTAAATCATGGAATTTTTGTATAAAATCCCATACCTCAACTTATCAACTATACTTGGCTCTGGTATTAAGTTTGAAATATTAATTTACAACAAGGCTAAACAGATAGTTTTTTTAGTAAACTTGTTCATTGAAAAAACATAAAAATGTAACATGTAACCACCACTAATTAATTATTATTATAAGTATCACATGGCTATTTTATAATGCACATAAAAAAACAAACATTTACCCACAAGTTATGTAATCTTTACTATTATTATCAAGTATATCACATGGGTAGTTTATAAATGCACATCAAAACTGTCAAAACCAACAAAGAAAAAACCCCACGCACCTACCCCGGCCCTTAAAAATAAATATGAAGATAATATTATTGTACTAATTAATCACTACTACTAATAATAATTATTATTATTATTATTATTCATTAAAAAAAACTGAAAATGAGAGGAATGGAGCTTACCAAGGATGAGGAAAAGCATAGGAAAGTTTGCAAGAATATGGAAGAAACTGGCACCAAAGATACCCGGTCCAATAAGGCTGAAGAACTTATCCGATCCATTCGAAATATAGCTTTGACCCACAGACATCAAATACTGATAAACCACGATCACGAATAGGCTTCCCCAAGGAGCACTTGTGCATGGCAAGAACCCATATTGAGGTTCACATGTCACTGTTGCACCTTCGGTTTTCCCACAAACCCCCATTAAAATGGCCAACATGATCAAGCTCCCACTTTTCCCATATAAATTCATCTTTCTTTGTTGGGTTGTATCGGGTAATTAAGTGTTTGGGAGCTATTACGTACAACCAATGATCAACTGGATAAGATGAAGAAGATGAAGATGATATATGACTAATGGGGTTTCAAAAGGTTTAAGAATCTCTTTAAGGGTATTTAAAGAGAACTCGTGATCTATGAATCTTCAGAACCAAGTTAGTCGGGTCGGGTTGATGAATAAGTTGAAAAATGAAGACGTTGGAAGAAGTTTTTTAGAGGATTTTAGAGTCTTTGTGGGTTTTTATGGAGATTTATTTGTTGCAATCTTTTTCTACGAAGGTAAAGAGTGTTGCAGGATGGAAGGTGACAATGGTTGACTCGATCGCGCTATAAGATTTTCTAATATATAAATCAGATGAAACGTGCTCATAATTATTAAAAACTTCATATTAATAGATTGTCAATGAAATTTTCACATTGGAAAGTTTCAAATCAATAATTAATATTATGCGTTTTTTTTTAATATTTTGTATAGAGTATTACATGTAGCTGTTTTCAAGAGAGTATAATGACAATCAAAAAACTTAAACGAATTATATAAGACTAATAGAGGAAATTTGATATAAAAGTAAAAAATAACATGCCAACTTGGCATTAAGAAAAATCAGAAGCTTGGGTGGAATTACTATATAAATTCAAAGTTAGTGTGAGCAGGTGAGACGGCAACGTGATCAAATAGGGCTGCTAAATAGACAAATAATTATACTACATAATATAATTTTCAACAGTTGTTTATAAATTACAGGTATACATATGTACTTATTTATTGATTATTATACGAGATACACTAGATCGAATATCGTGCGTAAGATTCTAGCTTTATTTATTGAAAGGTATCTAGGATTCAATTCTAAATAAATGATGTTTATTAACTTAATTCTAGCTTTATTTATTGAAAGGTATCTAGGGTTCAATTCTAGATAAATGATGTTTATTATCTTACTTTTAGGGAAAATTCTACCTAGTACAAGTATAAAAAATATGTTTAATTTTTATTTTTTAGAATTATTCAGACTACATTTATATCAAAAAAAAAGATGCATACAAAATAAAATGAATTTATTACCTTTTTATTTTTATTCTCATTTAATTTTTAGATTTATTTTTGGTTTTTACACTACAAGGAAATGAGCAATTAACGGCGACAAAAGTCGTCGGTAAAGGATTGAAAAGTCGCCACTAAAACTAATAGCGGCGACACGTCGCCGGTAAAGAGTCGCCGCTACTGCTTCGTCGCTATTGATCATATTGTCGACGCTAAAAACAATTGTCGCCGCTAATACTTTGTGTCGCCGCTAAAGAGAATGTCGCAGGTAATACTCATGTCGTCGGTAATAACGTTTTTCATTTTTTTTATATATTTGCGATTTTGGGTATAATTTATTCCAAATACTATTATAATTAATTCTATACCAAAAATTACATAACAACATCAAATTAAATATCAAATACTGTTATAATTAATTTAATACCAAAATAAAACAACCAAAAGTTTGATAATTCTAACAAGTAGCAAAGTAAGTTTTACAATTCTAACAAATAGCAAAGTGTGACAATTATATAACATACAAATAAATCTCCTTCCTACATATCATCATCTTCGTTCTCATCATTTCCTCCTTGATTATTCTGTGATTGAAAAAATGAATAAAGCTCCTTCCTACATGTCGGGTCATTGAGTAATGCCCGAAGATTTTCCAACTACATAATAAATAACAACATATATAAATTATAAGTTAAATTTTCCAACTAGAGACGAAAACACAATTACCAAATCCACATGCATTTTATGACGCCAAACTACATTTCTATTTTTAAACTAAATCAAATAGCCAAAGTACATTGTTATTTATTGCATTTGGGATAAAAACTCAATTACCAAAGCTTTTAGCAAATAATCACCACAAAACTAAAATGACCAAATCAACATGCATTTTATGATACCAAATTACATTGCTATTTGTAGCACTTGGGACAAAAAATTAATTACCAAAGCTTTTAGAAAATAATCACCATCAACAAAAATTACCAAATCAACATGTATTTATTGAAATTAAATAATCTTGTTTTACCTGTGATGGTTGTGATGATTGTGGTGGTGGCTGCAACGGCTGTGAATTCGGCGGGAGAGCAGAAGGTTTGTTCTAAGAGCTTTTCGACTAACCGATTCTGTAATTCTCAAAAGTGAGTAACAACTAAGTATAAATAAACACTTAATTATATGATAAAATTATAATTAAATACTTACATATTGTTTTTCCGCCTCGGTAGTAACCTTTACATAGGAATACACATTTCTATTTAAACTAAAACTTTCTAGTATTTGTATATAAGTTTTTAATCAATTTTATATCATTTTTTTTTTTGTTTTTTTTTTCAATTATCACAATAATTTATTTTTTTATTTTTTTCCAATTATAACATCCTACTTATACCAAAACTTTAGATTTGAATTTATTGCCTTAATGTCTTTTACTTTTCAAATTTTCATATCGATAGTTTGAAATATATGCAAGAATGAACAACAACAACAATATATATATATATATATATATATATATATATATATATATATATATATATTCTCTTACTTATAAATATTAATATATATAATTTATTAATTTTATTTTTTAATTTTATTTAGACCAACTACACATACTTTCACATATATAAATAATAACATCCTATTTATACATAATACACAAATTTCACATTCATATACCACATATACAACAAACATACATACATTCACATACACAATAATAACATCCTACTTATACCAAATACACATAATTTCACATAATAACAAAATACTTCTACCAAATACTCATATATCATATATACATCAAACACACATACATTGACATATATACACCAAATTTACATAGATTCACATACAAATATCAAATATACATACATATGACAATTTTCAAATAATTGAGACACCCACACATATTTTGCAATTAAACTAAAATTTCACAATAAATAGAAGTAAATAGAACCTGTGGTGGTGGAAATCAATGAAAATGGTCCAGTGGTGGCGGTAGTCTCGGGTGGTGGTCGGGAACGTAGTAACACAATCAACAAAACTGAAATTGACAATTTTTTACAATTAACCACTCCAATAAGCTTAAAATCGATGTTACAAGACAAAAGGGGCCGAAAATTGACCTGGAAATAGTTTGGTGTCGCCGGAAAAAGTTTGGTGTCGCCGGAAAAGCTTGGTTCTCACCGGAAAATCTTTCTCCACCGGTGGTATCTTCTTTGTGGACAATTTCACCCCCCAAAATTGATAATTCTCACTGGTATCCCACAATAATCGGCGAAGTAAGATGAAGATGAGAGAAGAGAAACATGCGAAGGGAGTGAAACAGAAAGAGAAAAAGGAAAAAGATCGAGTTTTTTGTTGGATTAGTGTCTAAGTCCATAACTATTTTGGTATGTACTTGACCCGATTATGAGCATGGTCCTTTTGGGTTGCCTTCACCATAGCAATATGTAGGATAAATTAAGGAGAGAGAGGTTTAAATATGATTTATTAATATATTATGAGAATAATATATTAAAGGAGAAATCATATTGTTTAATTAATATTAGTCAAGAATTAATTGATAATTAATTTTGTGGCTAAAAGAGATTAATTAAATTTAGGGGACTGGACTGCAATTATTGGATAATTGAGTTATTGGGCTAAGGAATGCTAAAGGAATAAGGGGTGAACGAAATTATGATGGAAGCCCATCATATTTTCGTCCATAGCCTTATCCAGAAGGTTCCATGGGCTGCTTAGAGTTTAAGTTGTCCATTAGGGTTTTGACTGAAACCCTAGCAGCCCACACAAGTATATAAAGGACCCCTTAGGCCCCAAAAACGTGGATAATTGATTCTCTAGGGTTTCTAGTCGTTTTTGGCCAGCCTCCTTTCTTCTCCTCTTCATCCAAGTTGTATATGGTGTTTGTGACTCCATTAGAGGTGCAGCACTTGAGGCACTAAGCTTTTGAAGCCAATCCAAGCAAGGAATTGATTGTTATTGCTATATAACAATCAAAGGTAATTCTCCAAACCCTAATTCAGTTTATAATATGTTAGATCTAAGTTTATTAGTCTTGGATTCAAAGCATGTACAATAGAGAAACCTAGATCCAAGCATTAGGGTTTATATGAGCACATAGGATTGTTCTTATGCCTAAAACCCATCAGTGGTATCAGAGCCTTGATTGGTTTCAGTTGTATGTGATGCTATGTTGAATTATTTATTGAAAAACGATTTTTTGGCCTCTTCCCGACCTGACTCGGCGAGTCAGTGGATGAACTCGGCGAGTCTGTCTGACTCGGCGAGTCCAGGGGTCAGACAGAGGGAATTTCGGGATTTAACTGCTGTTTTGACTTGGTTTTAATGCCTAATTCTTTTTTTGAAGCTAAAATCCGAATTTTATCTTAATTAAATGTTTATCCTTGCCAAAACAATAGATAATTTCAAATCTTTTAAATATTGGTTGTTTATGTGATAAATATGGATTATTTAAAGTTATTTGGTAATTATCTAATGAAAAAAATAAGATTAGGTCAAATGCAAATAATTATGAAATTAATTGTTTAATTTGAATTATTTGTTATTTGATCCCTAATGTTTTGAAATGTTTCAAAACTTGCCCTCAAGTTTTGGAATTTAAAAAGTTGATTATAAGTTTAATTTTGAAATGTTAAATTCTAAAACCCTAGTAATTTGAAAAGTTCGAATTACACCCGTATGGTTTTGTTAATTAATAAAGTGTATAATTAAAAGTGATTTAATAAACCCATAAAGTTTTTGGTTTACATTTAATTAAATTAAAAGTATAATTTACTAAGTTAAACCACCTAGTATTTCAAAAGTGTAAAATACACCCTATACTATATATAACATTAAAAGTCTAGTATTATATATGAGTAAACAGTCAGTCTTACCATTAGTAGGCCTCATTCACGAAGTTGGTCTATAAGGGGTGTTTAAGGAAATTGCCTATAAAATGGCGATTGAATGGGTATCCACTCTTACCCACCGCACTCTTGACTAGTGGAGGGTCGTTAGCCGAACGGGTAGGATAGGACAGAAACCTTCCATTATAAGTATAATGAAGTACAAAGTAACTAAATGCTTTTTCAAATTCCCAAATCATAGTTACTTTAGGAAAAATGTGAAATTGTATGCTAATCCATAGAATTACACTTCGTACCCCTGTCAAACGTTAGTGGAGCGTGTGTGGTTAACCGGCACACTAATTTGGGGATGACATTGGTAGCGAAGGGTGACTCGATGTTTGTCATAGATCAATGGAGCGTGTGTGGCTAACCGGCACATTGATTAGGTGATAGTAGCATTGGGTGCACCATGTGATTCGTATGTTTATTCACACCTTGTTTTTGATACTCGGCATCCCAGTCACAAATAGTAGGGCATAATCGAGATTAAACATGCCATTGAAAAGTTCAATGAATCTCAAAAGATCTAGGAGTTTCAATTCATTTAAAACTTAATCTTTCTTTTTGTTTTTCATGGTGGAAATTGGTAAATCATCATTTACCTACCTTCAAATATTTTGCAACTAGATTACGGCATCCCTTTTCTAGGTTGTAGAATATTGTGTTGGATCCTAGCTTGATGTTTCATTTGGGTGTTACATCAAGAATTCTAATCAACATAACTTGGATTTTCTCCCGGTTTGTAGATGTCTGAATCTTACAATGGTCTTCTTAAATCCTTTGGAACAAGCTTTCCAAATGAAGATGACGTTCCGAGATACGATCAAGGAATTGAGAGTCATGCTTCACTTCCTCCACCTCCTCCAATCGTTCTCCCTGACCCACAAGTTCAAAGGCTTGAAAAGTTCAAGCTCACTCAAGCCCTTTTGGCAAGTAAACATGAAGATGGGAAACCTATGTGTGCACACGTCTTAGAGATGAAGTCACACATTGATAGGTTAAGCATGTTGGGTGTCGAGATTTCAAGCGAGTTGGCTGCTGACTGGGTTCTTCAGTCACTTCCTGAATCATATAGTGAGTTCGTTAGAGAGTACTATATGATGGATCACGACGTGACCCTCATTAATCTCACCTATTTGCTTATAGCTGCTGAATCAGCAATGATTTGGCGTGCTGGTCAAGCAAACTTGTCTGGTGAATCAAACTCCCAAACTTCAATGGACACTGGCAACATTGGAAGTGCAGAAAGAACTAAGTCTGTGATTTTCCAATGTGCTGTGCCAAAGGAGTCCATTTGCTTTTATTGCCAAGAGAAGGGGCATTGGAGACGAAGCTGCCCTAACTACATGAGAGATCTAAGAGATGGGAGAGTCAAGACGTATGGCACTGCTTCAGGTAAAATCCATTATCTAACTCTTTTGAGTTCCTATTCTAGATTCTTAATACATGATGTGATAAGATTACATTTTGATGTTTTGTAGGATCGAAGAAAAGAGAGGAAGCTTGAGGGAAGAAGTGAGTTGAATCTAATCATGAAGAAATGGATTTCGATCGCATTACTTGAAGAATGGATTCTTGAGCTACTACTTGGAGTTAGAATAGATTGTTAAGAAATATGTAAAAACATAGTTTTTCAATTGAATTGCATTGTAAGGACAAATTTTTTCCGCAATAAAATGAATTTTGATTTTATCTTATTTGTTTATCCTTGCAATGAAATATATGAAAAATTGATGTTTGTGTACTTCTATTATTAGCAAAATGGATTTGATTCTTAATTATGTTATTTGTGGAAATGTCAAAAGTTTACCAAATAGGGAGAGTTTCTCATCGCCCAAGTTTCAATTGGACAGAAACTTGGAATTATGCAACGTGTATTGTATGATGAATGAAAAACTTTCACATTTGGGAAATTTAGACTAATTCTTTGACAAAGTGTCAACTGAAGGACTAGGAGATCGAGTACACTAGGTCGTACATTGATCAAGTCTACCACAAGAGTGACAAAGATATTCGTCATGATTTACTAAAGTTTAGTAAATATGGTTATAATTATAAGATTGAGTATAATTCTGAGTTAACTAAAATAGTTCAATCAATAGCAGAACGAATAAGAAGAATCAAGAAGGCAAGAAGATAAAATTTTCTCCATTCTAAGAAGAAGGGAGAGTACCTTTTATTGTGTTTTATGATGAAGTCTTAATGATTAAGAACCATATCTCAATTGATCCTCTAAGTGAGTCTTAGTGCATTTGCATGTCTAAGAAGAGGAGTCGAGAATTGTAGAAATGGTTAAATCAAAGAGTCAATCATACTTCGTTCCAATATCAAGTCTTAGAGTCATACTCCAAGATTGTGACATTGAGTGACAAGTCTTAAGTAGATTTATAACACTCATCAAATGTAGAATTTGGAAAAGTTTTCTTATTCTTGCACATTAGAAATTGGTAAGTTGTGATGTCTTGGATAAGACAAAGACCAACTAGGACCAATTTGTGAAGTGTTTTGTCTTGATAAGAACTACACTAACTCTTGAATATTTGCTTTGTCAAGAAATGTTTCTTGACAAGAGAATCTTATATGTCAAGGAGTCAGTGGGAGTCTTAATGGTCTTGAAAGGTTTCAAGAACAAATCAAGAATATACCTTATCGATCATCACTAGCACACGATTGAGGTTTGCAACCTATCGTGCTGACATTATTTTGTTTTTGTGCCATTCCAATTGAGTTAATTGTGTATGTGAGTTCCATGAGTTCTCATTTGAATGCATACTAGAGCCTTAGTCGATGGAAAGTACATTGATATGTAAGCACAAGTTACTAAACTACTTGGAAGACATGGTGGGCACTCGTGTTACCATAAGGCAAGAAATCAAGATTAAGAAAGTTCAGTCCATATGAGTTTGGATTTGTCGCAAACCTTGGTTTTGGCAAATTCACATGGATAGGAACTCATACACCATAAAATCTAAGTGTCATAAGATTCCCTCCTTCATGAAAATGATTGTGAGGAAATGCTTTCACTAATATAGATTTTAAGAAGATAGCGATTGTGAAAATTGTATTCTCAAAATTCGATTATGGTTACGGCATCCCTTTCCATAGTTCGAATTATGAGATTTGGCAATTAGTTTCAACATTTGGAACTTAGTAACATAAGTTCTGAATTGTTTAAACACACATATGAGCTATCTAAGACAAAGGTGTATAAGGTTAAGAAGCCTAGATAAAGGCTTATCGAAGCATCTGGTATTAGAAATATGAATTTCAGAAATTCAATAGGCATTGTTTTCTGAAAGTTCATTTGTTTTCTGAATACATGTCAAAGCTAGTGGGAGCATAAGTGTTATGCTTATATGATAATAATTATCATGATAGTGGGAGCATAAGTGTTATGCGTGTATGATTATTATGGCGAGTATTGCAAGTTAGCAATATTAATTATAGAAAAACAAAGATTCAATTTGCAAAGTTACATGGGTTGAAAAGTTGTTTTAATATAATTAAGGGAGAGAATATTATACTTCGTTTCAAAATCTAAAGCTTAGATTGAGAAATTTTAATATTTTTAGTCAAAGGATACATTGTGTGTTCTTAAAATTCGATTATGATTACGGCATCCCTCTTCATAGTTCGAATTGTGAGAACATGACACATAAAATATTATGGCAAAAGATTGGTAAAGTATCATATCTTTATGTAAGACATTATGCATCGTGTCCCATACGCTTCGGGTATAGGATCGATTGAAAATGCTATAATATTTTACCATTCTAAAATTTTCTAAATGCCTAGCGCATTAAAAGGGAAAAAGGACTAGAATTGGTTTTGACTAAAATAATTAAACAACTATTAAAGGATGATCCAAAGTTCGCTGAGGATTGGTCGCTTGTGAGTAGTTGGAAGTATGGTATTGGATGGACCATATCGACATTATTATGAATAGATAAGATTCTATTAAGAATGAGTTGTCATATGGCAAATGTGGAAATGTTTCCATATTGGGAGTTGGATATTGAGATTCAATGCCTAGATTAGAAACTTTTATGCAGGAAGGATGTTCAAATGAATGTACTTTGAATGTGAGACTTCACGTCTATGGAATTGTCTTGTAACAATGTCCAATAGAGTACTTCAAAATTTCATTAGCCAAGTCTTGGTGAATTTTGTGCTATGACTTTATGAAAGGATCGTTGCATAAGATGTTAGAATCTAGCATATTCTAATAGTAGCAAAGAACCTTGTGTTCTTACACTAATGATAAGGATTGGGAATTGTGAAATGAGCATCATTGAAAAAGTTTTTCAATTGATCTATTTCACAAAGTAAGGACCATAGGAAACATAGTGTGCATGCTTTATGCATGGGATAGCTATTGTTGTAATTTAAGTAATAAGTTGATTTTCTGAAACAGTAAGCGATAATAATGAGTAATCAATATGGTGGTTAAATAGAAGTGTTTTATTTACTCTCACAAGTTTGAGGCCATATAGGATTAAGTATTATTGTTATGTTTCAATTTGCATGTTTTGACTTCCATAATAACTAGGTTATTCAAACATCCACAGTCGGTCATACGTTGGGAGTAGGTATGAATAAAGACTGTCATGAGTCTGTCTGTAGATTGTCTGAAGTGTTTAGACATAGCACAAGTTTGCTGCAGAGTTCATGAGTGCTTTGATAAGATTAGAGTATTGGATTAAACCCGCGCTCACTTGGATCACTTCATAGATTTATCACGAGTGATTAGTGAGACGATAATATTGTATATTCTTGAAACCGAGACATGTGAGTTGTTATTTGTTGGTCGGTTGCACATTGATAATAAGTAAACGCACCAGTAACTTGGTGTTATAAAACTTATTGTTGTGTGTGATTCGATCAGTAAATGCAAGCGAGCATTTGAGTCGAAGTTTATCCATTCCTTTTATCCAAAGTGGGATAAAAGTGATATCTGTGGGCCTCTCGATGATTTAGTGATGACACCTAAGCGCTTGGCCAAGCCGGGACTAAGTTGATGTGTTCAATTGTAGTCTGTTATCAGTCGTCATAAATCGGAAGTTGGGAAACAGTATAGAGAGAATGATTGAAATTCATGTCTTTTGTCTATACGATATCTTGAGAATGGAGGAATATATGATCCCTTATCTAGAGGACACGCTATCTGATAAGATCAGAATTGACAGCGGCTTTTGAAAGATACGATTGCTGATCAGGTTTTAAAGTCATACGGAAAATAGTTATTAGACTTATCCAAGTGGGAGACTGTTGGATTAGTGTCTAAGTCCATAACTATTTTGGTATGTACTTGACCCGATTATGAGCATGGTCCTTTTGGGTTGCCTTCACCATAGCAATATGTAGGATGAATTAAGGAGAGAGAGGTTTAAATATGATTTATTAATATATTATGAGAATAATATATTAAAGGAGAAATCATATTGTTTAATTAATATTAGTCAAGAATTAATTGATAATTAATTTTGTGGCTAAAAGAGATTAATTAAATTTAGGGGACTGGACTGCAATTATTGGATAATTGAGTTATTGGGCTAAGGAATGCTAAAGGAATAAGGGGTGAACGAAATTATGATGGAAGCCCATCATATTTTCGTCCATAGCCTTATCCAGAAGGTTCCATAGGCTGCTTAGAGTTTAAGTTGTCCATTAGGGTTTTGACTGAAACCCTAGCAGCCCACACAAGTATATAAAGGACCCCTTAGGCCCCAAAAACGTGGATAATTGATTCTCTAGGGTTTCTAGTCGTTTTTGGCCAGCCTCCTTTCTTCTCCTATTCATCCAAGTTGTATATGGTGTTTGTGACTCCATTAGAGGTGCAGCACTTGAGGCACTAAGCTTTTGAAGCCAATCCAAGCAAGGAATTGATTGTTATTGCTATATAACAATCAAAGGTAATTCTCCAAACCCTAATTCAGTTTATAATATGTTAGATCTAAGTTTATTAGTCTTGGATTCAAAGCATGTACAATAGAGAAACCTAGATCCAAGCATTAGGGTTTGTATGAGCACATAGGATTGTTCTTATGCCTAAAACCCATCATTTTTTGGGGTTAACTGCGTCGGCCTTTAGCGGTGACACCTTTACCAGCGACAAATTGGGCTTTAGCAGCGACAAATATCAATAGTGGCGACTATCAGGAGGGAATTATTACCGCGTCACTTTTTTTATCTTTAGCGGCGACTATCTTAGATCATCAGCGGTGACAAAAGTCGTCGGTATTTCCTTTATGCGTTCCACGAGCACCCTAGCCATTGGATTAGAACAACGATCGGAAGATTCGTGTTTGCCAGAACGTCAAAGAGCGGATTGGTGTCATTCAGTCTTTAGCGGCGACACCAATAGCGGCGACATAGGCCTATAG
Source organism: Lactuca sativa (assembly GCF_002870075.4). Lineage (NCBI taxonomy): Eukaryota > Viridiplantae > Streptophyta > Magnoliopsida > Asterales > Asteraceae > Lactuca > Lactuca sativa. The sequence goes on along the minus strand of NC_056629.2, from coordinate 31,990,972 downwards.
CGGCGACTTCTTAATTTGTCACCGCTATTGGTGTCGCCACTAAAGGATCTATTTCTTGTAGTGTTATTTGTTTTTTATTCTCTTATTGAAATAAAAAAGTGTCTACAACGACCATTCCTCTTTTCTAATTCTCTTTCAATAACTTCTCAAAAACCACCATCCACTGTAGACTACCACCGGAAACCACCGCTTCTCTCTCTCTCTCTCTCTCTCTCTCTCTCTCTCTCTCTCTCACACACACACACACAAACCTTTATCTTCCATATCCTCTTTCTAAACTTCAGCACCTCCACCTATCATCGCCAACACCTCCTTTTCCACCACTAGTCATCACCCAAATGAAATCAGAAAATTTATACTAGAACCTAACCAAACGTGTAATAAACACCAAAAAGATGGTGGAGCTCGATCTGAAACCCTAGGTGGTGGTTTGAAATCTCATGTGGCATTTGAAATCTAAGGTGGTGGCTATCAGTTCGAAACCTGGCTAAGAGGCGGCGATCTACAGAGATGGATGTGTTTTTAAGACGATAAAGATTCGAAACAGCTTATATCAGATCTTAGATATGAGACAAAATGGCGCATGAAACCTTAAAAAAACCTCAGATCGGAGAGAGAATATTTAGATCGAAGAAGAAGGAGAGGGAAAAAGAGAGAGTTAGTGTAACAGCCCGAAATCCAGGTAAGCTTTATGATCCTTCTATTTTGGTGAGTTGTCAAATTAGGCCCTTAAAGTTGTACGCGAGATTGGTGAGTACGTTGGGCGTACTGAGATGTACGTCGCGCGTACTCGCGCGCTTAATTTGAACGCGGACTCGCCCGGGTACGTTGGGTGTACCCAGGGGTTACTCTAGGCGTAGTGAGCCCAGATGCAAACCCTGAATTTCTGGCTTGTGCACTATAAAATTAGAGAGCTGAGATCCGTGCTTTAGCTTGTGTGTGTGTGTGTGTTTTGAGCTTGAAGTTACCTTTTCAAGTTAAAGAAGGAGAAGAAGGAGCCATTGTTGCAGCTAGAAGTTGAAGAACAAGTGTAGATCCGAGTTATACAGTGGTTGGAGATCACTTCTGAGGTAAAAAGCTCAAAGCTTTCCTTGTTCTTCATAAGTTTTGCTTTTTGAACCATTTTTAGGGTTTTTGGTTCAAAGTTGGAGACGTTATATGCAAAGAGTCTCCATGAGTTTAGATATGACCTTTTCTAGTGTATATTGTGTTAAGGATTCATAAAAATCCAGTCTTGGACGTGGATCTCGTGCCATGCATGAGTTATAGCCTCATTATGGAAAGAGGAAAGGTGTTTGGAGAGAAAAGTGACCTTTACAGCCATGCAAAGTCTTAAAGGTTTCAACTTTATGGATTAAGTCATGTTAGAGGAGTCAGATCTGAATTTTGGATGCAAGTCTTAACCGTTTAAGACCTGAATGAGATGGATGAGGAAGCTGGGTATTACGCTGGGCGTAATCCCAGTACGCGCGGTGTAAGGGGCTGCGTACCCCGATTCTATGAAGGCTCCGGGTACGCCCAGCGTACACGTTTGGTACGCGCGGTGTCTCTCAGAGGGTTGACTTTTGTTGACTTTTAGGGTTTGGTCAACTTTAGTGTATTTGAGCCAAGGGGTAAAATGGTCTTTTACCTCTCCTGAGAGTGATTAGAGGAAATGGTCTAGCCTTGGGAATTATGTTGGTGACAAGTGATTATTTCATATGATTAGGCGGAGGCTAGGTCTTATTTCTCTGAGTTCGAGATTTCCGAGTTACCGAGTTACACGAGGTGAGTCTTCTCACTATACGTTACCTAGAGTGGTATTATGTGTTAACCAGAGGGTCTTATCTGTTATGTATGAGATTATGTGCTATTTGTTATATGTATGTTGTATGATGTTATAGACTGGACCGGAGGGTCCAACGATACAGACCGGGTCGGAGGGTCCAACGAGCTATGACCGGACCAGAGGGTCCAACGAGCTACGGGACTAGAGGGTCCCGCTGAGACACATCGACCGGAGGGTCTTGCTATAGCCTCGAGTGGCGTATGTGTTGTATGCGGTATTTTGGGGAACTCACTAAGCATTTGTGCTTACAGTTGTTGTGTTATGTGTTTCAGGTACTAGCGAGGACCGTGGAAAGGCGACAGCATGACCCGTACACACTAGAGAGAGGATTTGATTTTAGTGATCTTGGGATATGTTATGATTCGATAACTGTTGTTGGATGCTTTTGAGAATATTTTTATATGAACTCGGTTGTTGAAAAATGAAAATTTTGTTTTGAAAATTCGTCGTTACAGTTAGAGAGAGAGAGAGAGAGAGAGAGTGTGTGTGTGTGTGTGTGTGTGAGAGAGAGAGAGAGAGAGAGAGAAAGAGAAAGAGAGAGAGGGTTATAGTCCGTCCAGCGGTGTATCTCAAAATTGACCTAAAACTCGAAGAGAAGTAAGAGGGTTGTAGACGATGTTTATGAGAGAAAAAAGAAGTAGTAGCCCAACGATGGTGGTCCGACGGTGGTGGAAAGGCAATGGTGGGTCACTGATGCTTTTGTGAGCTAATTAGAGAAAAAGATAAAGAATGATATTAGATTGGAGTAGGATAGTGTAACCCCCGTAGATTCAGGCTAGTCAATTAAGAGATAATAGGGGTCGAACACGACTTTTCGATAAAAGATTATTTAGAATAAATAATCTTAACCAAGTTATAGAATATTTCTCAAGGGTTCCGTACATATAAAGAACGCCGAAATCCGAGTTATAACGAAGAAGTTATGACCCGTAGAAGTTTCGCGACGGAACCGGCACGGCACCGGGAAGCGTAAGTAGTGAATTTACGATAGAGCGACTTTTAGCCTTAGCGAAATAAACGAAAGTCGCAGAATACATTAAACCGAGAGCGTCCATAAAAAGAACGCCCAAATCTGACTTCGTATGACGAAGTTACGATTTTTCGAAGTTTCGACTTAGCGGTGTACAGCCCGAAATTCGAATATTAGATCGAGCGATTTTTAGCCGACACAAACTAAACGAGAATCGAAGATCTCATTAATAGTAGCGTAACGATAAAAAGACAGACAAAAACGGACGTCGGATGAAGAAGTTATGAATTGTTAACGGACCAAACGTGTCCCGGCCTGTTAATAATATAACTTTTAAAATAAAGTCAAAATTAGCCAACGGAGTCTAAATGAAAGTTGTAGAGTACGTTCTCGCCTTCGCGTGGATATAAAGAACGTCGAAAACGGAGCTCATATGCGAAAGATACGAATTTTTAAAGTTTAGACTCAAATTTGCGAAACTTGTTGCTCGATTGATGACGTGGCATGATCTGGACCATCGCTTGCTGATCACACCTCGCTTCTGATGGATGACATGTAGCCCTTTGCATACGCCCAGCGTTCGCATCCGGCGCCCCACGTACGAAGACCTTACGCTCCGCATTCTAGCCTTCCTCGGTCCACAAGCAGCCACGTCGCACCAAGAGACTTCGGACGCGTGTCTTCGGTGTACGCCCAGCATAATGCGAGCCCTCGCGGCTATAAAAGGAGGCCGAGGGCAGCCTCATTCTTCACTCCAAAATTCACTCTCTCTCTCTCTCTCTACAATCTTTCTCTCTCTAAGGGTTTTAACCCTCCCCTAAGCCTAGGTGAACCCCTAGCACCCGAAGGAAGCCCCGAGGCTCCTGGAGTCCCGAAAAAAAAAGATCTTTCGGTTCGGAACCGTTGTCCCAGGCAAAGCCCAGTTTTTAAGAAAAATCCGATGTGAATGAGCTACGCCTACGCAGTTTTTAATATAGCTTTTAAATAATTATAGTAATGTTATTAGGTCCTTAAAATAATTATTTGGACTATTATTATGAGTTATATAGAGTATTGTTTAACTCTTATATAATAATAATAATAATAGCTAGACTATTAATTAGTCGCGGTTAACGTTAGGCTAAACCCTAATGGTATTGATACTAGGTTATATCGAGGAATAATTGTTTTGAGATAACGAAGCACTGTACGAGGGCAGAATCACCACCTTTTCAAGTGAGTGCATAGTTACTTTCATCTTACACATAGATATGAAGTATTTTATATAAACTACGTGCTATGTGTGCATATTATCTAAATACTTGTTGTCTATGCTGGATGAACGTTTTTATACATGTTTTAAATGATTTAAATTGTATACATATTTTATATATACAAATATGTTAGGTATGAAACTGGTAGATGAATGATGAGAGATAAAAGATGATGAGAGTAAACATTGGCAGCTATAGACTTAGTGCCTAATAAATAACATCGGGAGCTATGGACTTAGTGCCTATTGGACAAAAACTGGTTGCTATAGACTTAGTACCTGTTAGGAATTGGTAGCTATGGACTTAGTACCTATTAGATAAACACTGGTAGCTATTGAATTAGTACTCGATGAATAAACTATAGTAGTTATGGAATTAGTACTTTACGAACGAGCATTGGCGGTTATGGATTTAGTGCCAGTCCTATAACCCTGGAAGCAAGGAACTTCGGAATAAATGAATGCAGGATAGATGACTCTTAGGATAGATCCTTAAGAGTAAAGAAGATAATGGAGATGGGTAATTGGGTTGATTGTTTGATTGTTTAAACATAATAATTATATTATTGTAGGTTGAAAACTTTATGTACTCACCAGGTTTCCCAACCTGACCCACTCAGCTTACTTATATCACAGGTGTTGATATGAAGTCACAATTACACTGAGAGATTAAGGAGATATAAATCACTAGTGATAATGAGTGTAAGTTATGTTTATGCTTATGTTTCTGTATTGACAATGACATCCCAAATGTTTTAAAATGAATAAAAATACTTTTCTTCGGAAATGTTTTGATAACGTATTTATCATGTTTTACTGGGAACAAATTCCGCAACATTTTTATTAAAAGAGGTACTCTGATTTTTATAAAGCATAAACAAAATCTGTCTTTTCTGGCTGTGAAAATGGGGATGTCACAGTTGGCATCAGAGCATTAGTTTAAGCGAACTAGGAATTTGTTGGAAATTTCTAGACTTAAACTTAGAATGCTAAGCAATGATTGTGAGGAGTGTGTCTAATAAATTTAGGTAATACACCTGAATAGACACAAGCACTAGCTTATTTAGGGAAAATGCCTAAAATGTTTTATGTGCTAAATGATTTATGTTATAGCTATAAAGATGCCTTATATGTTGTTATTTGAACTGATATATGGTCTGTTGCTGACCGGATATGGAAATTTTATGTGTTCAGATTTCTAAACGTTTAGATACGGTATTAGAACTGGCATGTAACTTTTCGGAGTAATAGGTAGATTTTCACGTCTATCGTAAATAAGATCTTTTGTTTCTTAAATTCTCGTCTCGGTACACCGAACGTCTGCTTGGGTGTACAAAACAAGAGGAAGATGACAACCTGAGCCTAAGAATGTGATGGGTCATGCATCGGTCGTTGCGCCTGCACCCGAACCTATCACAATTGCAAAAGTTCAGGAAGTGATGCGAACCATGATAAACTGAGAAAATAGAGGAAATAAGATGGCTTACGATATTGAATGATACCTATTGGAAAATATCATAAGAGAGGTATCTTGCCTTTAGAATACGTCTGATAAAAGAGCCAGTGCGTCTATAGAAGTAGGGTACATCTGAATGTACACATTTGATTGGCGAGATGATAGAACGATTGGTGTAATTCTTAAAGTTTTCCTATCATCTGGAATGTCCATCACCAACCGAGTTGAAGCAGAATTGATGATTGAAGATATGCATGGAAGAAGTCCTAGTAGAGTCTAAGGAAATTTTTATGATTATTTGGACACACTCGTATGTGTTAAATTGTTTTGTGATTTTAGGACTTGGGGACTGCGAGACAATACTTGGGATGAGTATGAGTAGGTGTGAAAGGTAGTAGATGCATATACTAACGGAAGCACAGGACTCACGCTTGGATCAGGGAAAGTCACAAGGTTACCAAGAAGCTAGTAATTCATTCCGTTTTATTCAAGTATGTCATTACCATCGTTTCGGTAATGACTAAGAAGATGAATGTTATTCCGACCCTAGTGGTCATATCAAATTGATTCTGACTACGCTGAGTATGTTATGTGGTTCAGAGAATCAAGTTCGATGTAGCATCTGACTTAAGACGGAAGATTGAAATAATAAGCGATCGGTAGAGGTGTCGCGAAAAGTTGCTTGTAGCTAGAAATACTACCTTTTAAGATGTGGTTAGAACATGAAGGAAGGTATAGTCTGTTCTGGAATTTGACTCTAAAAGACCTGAGTCCAAGCGATGCATCATACGATGAGAGGTCATTAGAACATGACCCATCGGTCTATTATGATAATCGAATGAAGAAAATTATATCAAGTTTGTTAAAGAAGGAGTCTCCAATAAAGATCGAGATCGCGACATGAAGATCAAGATTGGAAGTCTAACATGAGATAGAGAGCGGGCCCAAGATCGGGCACCGCCTGCGGTCAGGAAGTCTTAGAGTTAGATACTCGTTCGAAGAAACATGAAAGTTACGGTTATTACTTAGTATGAAGAGATAATGTATGCAGTCATCATGTGAGTCATGTTTCGTTGATGATTCCGGGACGTAATCATCTTAAGGGGGAGATAATTGTAACGCCCGTAGATCTAGGCTAGTCAATTAAGAGATAATAGGGGTCGAAAACGACTTTTAGACAAAGGATTATTTAGAATAAATAATCTTAACCAAGTTTTATTTATGGTGATAAATAATGAGTAATCGATATGGTGATAAATAAAAGGAGTTTTATTTATACTCAAAGGTTTGAGGCCATATGGGAATAGTATTATTCTTGTGTTTCACATTTGCATGTTTTGACTTCCAGAATAATTGAATTTATTAAGAATAATCGAATTATTCGATGAGTAAGTGCAAGCAAGCATTGTATCAAAGTTTATCCGTTCCTTTTATCCAAGGTAGGATAAAAGCGATATCTTTGGGCCCCTCGATGATTTTGTGAAGACAAACGTAAATGCTCGGCCGGGCTAGGGCTAATTTGATTTGTTCAATTAGTCAATCGTCATAAATCGGGAATCGAGATATAGTACAAAGAGAATGATTTAAAATCATATCTCATATGATATCTAGAATGGAGGAATATATGATCCCTTATCTAAGGACACGCGTATCTGATAGGATCAGAGTTGACAGCGGCTTTGGAAAGCTACGATCGCAGATCAGGATCTGAAGTCATACGCATAATAGTTATTAGACTTATCCAAGTGGGAGACTGTTGGATTAGTGTCTAAGTCCATAACTATTTTGGTATGTACTTGACCCGATGGTGCATGGTCCTTTTGGGTTGCCTTCACCAAAGCAACTTGATAGGATGAATTATGGAGAGAAAGGATTAAATATGATTTATTAATACTTTATGAGAATAATATATTAAAGGAGAAATCATATTGTTTAATTAATATTAGTCAAGAATTAATTGGTAATTAGTTTTGTGACTAAAAGAGATTAATTAAACTTAAGGGACTAGAATTGTAATTATAAGATAATTGCAATTTGGGCCATGGATTGCCTTTTATTATAAGGTGGACGAATTCTATGGGGGAAGCCCATATGAAATCGTCCAAGGCCTTAAGGAAAGGGTTTCATGGGTTGCTTAGGGCTTAAGCAACTAAATTAGGGTTTCCTTGTTAGATAACCCTAATTACCTCACTATATATAGACCCCTTAAGGACCAAAAACATGGACAAGAAGCCTTCTAGGGTTTCACACGTTTTTGGGCAGCCTCTAACCTCTCTCCTCTTCATCCTCTTGCTTATGGTGTTTGTGAACCATTAGAGGAGTGACACTTGTGACTCTAAGCCTTCCAAAGTCAATACAAAGGAGATTTGGGATTGTTATTGCTACATAACAATCAAGGTAATATCTTAAACCCATTCTCATGTTAATATGATTTCTTGAATGCTAGAATTAGGGTTTATAGTATTGGATAAATTGTATGTACAATAGAGAAACCTAGATCCAAGCATTAGGGTTTGTATGAGCACATAGGATGTTCTTAGGACCAAAACCCATCACTTAGTACCTATTAGATAAACACTGGTAGTTATTGAATTAGTACCCGATGAATAAACTATAGCAGCTATGGAATTAGTACTTTACGAACGAGCATTGGCAGTTATGGATTTAGTGTCAGTCCTATAACCCTGGAAGCAAGGAACTTCGGAATAAACGAATGCAGGATAGATGACTCTTAGGATAGATCCTTAAGAGTAAAGAAGATAATGGGGATGGGTAATTGGGTTGATTGTTTGATTGTTTAAACATAATAATTATATTATTGTGGGTTGAAAACCCTATGTACTCATCAGGTTTCCCAACCTGACCCACTCAGCTTACTTATATCACAGGTGTTGATATGAAGTCACAATTACACTGAAAGATTAAGAAGATATAAATCACTAGTGATAATGAATGTATGTTCTGTTTATGCTTATGTGTATGTATTGACGATGACATCCCAAATGTTTTAAAATGAATAACAATACTTTTCTTCGGAAATGCTTTGATAACGTATTTATCATGTTTTACTAGGAACAAATTCCGCAACATTTTTATTGAAAGAGGGACTCTGATTTTTATAAATCATAAACAAAATCGGTCTTTTCTGGCCGTGAAAATGGGGATGTCACATATATGGTTAGAATTTATATATATATATATATATATATATATATATATATATATATATATATATATATATATATATATATATATATATATATAATACAAGATAAATTATAATTAAATTAAAAATAAAATAATGAGGACAATATAATCATTTTATGTTTAGTAAGTGATACAACGCACAAACTTGCTTAAAAAGGGATGAAGGTTGAAGCGTGCACGTTTTCAACAAATGGGTGATGGTCCGAGTTTAGTGGCAGTTTTAGTATATGGCACATAATGGCCCGTGCAACCCCTAATTTTTTCAGACGCAGTGCAAAAAACTTTGAAATTTTTTTTTCTTTTCTACTATCATGCAAACTCTGACTTTCCTGTGACACCCCTACTAAGAAATATTTTGTCCACCCCTATCCGAGTTAATTTTCTAAAAGGAAGATAATTTGTACACAACAATTTTTCTCCATACACAACAATTGGTGCTTTAAAAGGTTGTATTGTACAACTCAATAATGCATAAATTATTGTGTATGGAAAAAAAAACTGTTGTGTGCAAATCACTTCCCTTTTTAAAATAAAGACTAAAGTTGTCTTTTGACTCTTGAACGATAGACGAATCGCATAAATTACTTTTATGTTTAAATTAAGTATTTAAATAACATTATTTTCATTACATTTTTAAACCACCTCAAGATAGAGCCACCAAGCTTAAAATTAAGGAAAGAAGCCTAGGGTTTCGGAATGGGGAGATGGAGGCGGAAGGAAATGACCTAGAATGGGAGTTAAGGGGTTTAAATATGGGGTAAATCCTAGAATACATGGGTTTGGGCTGCTACAGCTGCCATGCCATGGCCATCCATTACCACGTTGTGGCGGCCCTCTAAAACACACATTCATTAAATTTCACTCCACATCGTGGGCATCCACATTGGTGGTGGAAAAAGAGATCTCATATATGGTTAGAACTTAGAAAACGTCTTCTAAAATCAAAAACGATTTTTTGTCTTTTGGAAAAAGATTTCAAAAAGACATTTTTATATATTTTGTCTTTTAGAGAACAAACAGTTGATAGCTTATTTTATTTCCTTATTTTTATTAGTTTATTATAGTATTTTTTAGATCTTTTATTAGTATTGCATTGTATATTCTTTATTTTTTTATCATGGATCGTGTCGGGTACTTTCTATTTTGCAGGGTTTTGCAGCTCATTGTGGTTGCAGTTTGACTGGAGTTGGGCTTAATGGGCTTCTCGATGCATTATTGGGCTTTACGGATCCATCAAAGGATATTTATGCTTAAAAAGTTGAAGATTTGGATGAAGTGGACTTTTGAAGATGGGTCATGGATTCTTATTTTGGGCATGGACTATCCATATTTAAAGCTTGAAGGTGATTGGTCAAATTCAAATCAAATGAGTCATGGAGGAAACCAAGGGAATCTTGGGTAGTGGAATGGGTAGTGGAGAAGAACGGACCTATAGCATTCCAGGAACACTTGAGAGGGTGGAATCTCAGTCGCGTGGGTACCCGCGCAACTGCACACTTTTGGGCATTTTGGTCATTTTGTTTACCATTTACCTTGGGTTGGATTTTTCAGCAAATAACTTCGATTTTCCACCATTAGAGACCTGGAGAGGCGATTTTGGGAGCTTGGATACTCGTTCTTCTCATCTTTCTAAGTAATTTGTAGATTCTTGATGCAAAAACACTTTTGTGATTGTTATTTTGTTGCCATGAGTGGCTAATTTCTCTATTTTGGTTAATTTTGGCTAAAACCCTTGGATATTTGTGGGTTTTTGAAGGATTCATGATTAATTGTCATTTACCTTATGTTTATGATTCTAGTTCATATTTCTTATGCTTGTTTAATACTTTGATCATGAGCTTGGTACTTGTGGTTTATTTCTTTGGTTTAGCATTGAATCATTGAATTTACTTAGAACAAGGGCTTTATGATGGTAGAAATCATCTTTAATTAGCTTATGAATCATGACTCCTTTATGGATGTGTAAGCATTGACATCCTCTAAGAATTGGGGATTCCTTCATTCTTAAGGCTAATCAACTTCTTGGGTTCAATTGTTTCACTTGAATCCTTGATTTTGATTAAGGTGTTTTGTGGGCTTCCCCAACCTCCATACTACCTATGAGGAATATTGACATATCATGTTTCATGATTGCTATAACCAATTTGGGATGAATGATAAGTTTCATATTGAATCACAATGATAAACACACAAATGTTCAATGTGTTGAATTGTCTTGGTTAACCAATTCTCTCCAATATTTAAGCATCTCACCATCTTGCTTAATTGCAAAAATTTTAATTATTCAAGTCTTTTAGTTTTTAAGCAAGCACAACCCCCCCCCCCCCACCCACCCATTTTAGTTTAATTGTAGTTAGTTAGTTTATTTACACTAGTTCTACTGGATTACATTGGTGACTGAATACAACCATTTCCCCGAGGATCGATATCCCTTTTTATCATTATATTACGTTTTATTTGCAAACAAATTGTGTAATTTGCTTGGTGGACTTGACATCCCACCAACAGTATTTTCCTCAAACGTCTTAAGAGGTCAAAAAGATTTTTTGTCAAAAAAAAAAACACCACCTTAGAAGCCCGATTTGCAATCTCTATGAGTGAGAAAAATCCTTTATGAAGATACTTTTGTTACAGGTACTTTTAGATGGCAAAGAAGATTGTTGCAACAAAATTATAAATGTAATGACTCATAGAGATTGCAAATCGAGCTTCTAAACCATAATACCATCTCCTGAAAGGATGTGAACGCCCTTTTTAAGTTATATATTTGTTCCCATAATATGGGTTTTTTTGAAAATAAAAGAGAAATGGAAAGGGAAAAGAGAAAGAAGAAGAAGAAGAAGAAGAAGAAGAAGAAGAAGAAGAAGAAGAAGAAGAAAGAGAGATGACGACAATCGCAAGGGCAGCGTTGTAGGTCAGGTGCTTGGGGAGGTCGTGGTTTTTGATGAAACACACACATATACACACACCACTTGTTTTGTTTTTAGGTGACAAATCATTTTGCATCTAATAGAGATGAAGATGTAGTGAATCCTCTGTTTGTTTAATCCGTTGAGTTGAAGAACTTTAGGAAGTGAGAGCCACCGAGAAACCATAATTTCAATTGGTATTACAGTCATTAAAGATAAATCGGAAGAAGTTTAACCTTATTGACCCTCTTGAGATGAATACGATTGGTGTGCCTTCTGGTGGTTGGGTTTCTATTTGATTTCGAGCAGATAATCTAGGTGTGTGGTTCTTGAATTGTCACTTGGAAGTGCATACGGATGAATATGTGTTAGTGAGTTGGAACTAAAAATGAGGGAACACCACTCACCTACGATTACAATATAAAGGAAGAGGGAAAATGATCTAAGGCTAGGAAGAAACATGTGCGAGAGAAAGATGGAGAGATGGGGATAAAAAAAATTTTGAACTGAAACTTTAGATTCAAAGGTGGTGTGTGTGTGTGGTGACTGTGTTTGATCTCTAAAGAAAAGAAATATGGTTTTTAAAGCTGGAAAAAAAAATTGAAAAATCTGGTTTTTTTAGGGGTCTCCTTGTGTGTGTATAATCTAGTAGCAAAATAACAAAAAATTTGGGTTTTTTTTCCTGATTTACAGATTATAAATGAGAGAGAGAGAGAACGGTGAGGGTGGAAAATTCTTTTTTTTAATCAAAGTAGCATTAAAATAAATATAGAAAAAGGGAAAAAAAATTAAAAGGTCATTAACTGCTTTTCCAAGTTTTTTTTTCGACAAAAATTACTGATTTTTGACCTTTCATGCAAGTTTGACGGTTTTGATTCCTATCCATAGTTTTTTAAATACCAAACCAAATTTACAATTTTGTGTAAAAGAAATTAAACTTAGTTTGACATATAACTAAGCCATCCAGTGATTCTAATCATTTATATTATCACCTTTTAAAAAGGTGTCGCTACGCAATGAACATAATAAAAGTAAAAGTGTAGTGGTTATCTTGATAATTCCCATGTCCAAGCTTTGTGGGTCAAACAAACAGAAATGAATCAAACAAGAATGGCTAACGTCATTCAATAGTATTTACTACTTAATATTTCCCTTGTCTTGACCAAATCAGACAAAAACTTCCAATTTATATTTTCCAAATACTTATCAGATATTGATTTAGTAACAAATACACCGGTAAAATAATAACTTTTTTTCTTCTTTTTTCTCTTAATATCTGTCTAAAAAAACCTAGGAGCACGACATCATTGAAGTCAACAAGTAACATAGAAACAGAAAAGATCCTTCCTAGTTCCTATGCCAATATGCTATACTGATTCTTAAATAAAAAAATTTAAAACCAAAAGTCTAAAATAACCAACTTCTAGTTTTTTGTTCTATCTAGAGATAAAATAATAATTAAAATAAAAATTAAAAAACTGAATCTCTAAACAATAAAATACAGGTCAAAAAAAGTATTAGTGATGAGTAGGAGGATTGAGGGGTTGTTTGTTATAAAAGTGAGGTGCAGCTTCTCTCAACCATGAAGGATCAATGGAAATCACATTCCGCATGTATTGACGATCTGTTGACACTAACGAATGATATATAACCCATTTCGGGTTCACCCTGGCCAAAATCGTAAAAAAAAACATTAGGTGGTCAAATGTCGAAAGATATAACTTTTGGGTGTAATTTTGATTTACTCGATAGGACAAGGACCGAAAATGAAAGTTTTTATTTATCTTAACCTGAACAATACAGATGACGGATGGATGTAGACTTCTTGAGAACCCCTCAGCGTTTTGTAAGTCCCATTATGACTGTATGCCTTCACAATGTTTAATTTTTATATTTATTTTTTAAATTAAAACAACAAACTTTTCGTTTTCATTTTAATAAAATAGTTTATTAAATTCGCTAATTCACCTCTAAACGACATGCGTTAGCAAAAAATCCAGCTGTCACTGCCTTTCTTAGTACCTAAAAAACAACCAAAAATCAATGTAAATACTAAATTTTGTATGAATATACAGAAAAAATATATAATATATATAATAAATAATAAATACCTGCATATCATTTTGGCATGATTTTAAGGCTAAACCTAGTCTCTGTGCTACTCTTCTTAACTGCTCTCTGACTTCCATTACTTTTTTCTGCAAAAAATGGAATAAAATTTAAATAAGATATATAAAAATAAAAGTTAACTTTTTTTGGAAAAATAATAGTATTGAGAATTTAAAAAACACTATTTTTACCATTGCATGGTAATTAATGAAGTTTTTGTGACACCATTTTGATGATTTATTAGACTGAAGAAATCCCCTGTACACATTCAGGAATGTCACATGATCACCCTTCAAAAATCAACACAAAAAATTTATTAAAATATTAAAACATTTACACAAAATAAATTAAAGTAAAGTAAGTTGCTATTTATTTTTTGCACTAAATTGTAAGTCATATAACACACCTCTGATGCAGCAAATCTCAATTTGGCCTCATCCAGCTCCCTCTGCCCTTTGACCGAAATCCATATTGACTGAAAAAAGTTTTATTTTATTAAATTAAATAAATAAATAATCATCATCAATGATTTCAAAGACATGAGAATGAATAATCATTATACACCTGAACTGAGAGTATAGCTGCAATAGTGATGATTTCTTCTGAACATTCAAGTTTGTCTGATGCTATGATCATTTTTGAGACCATAGGATCCTAAAAACAAACAAATTTATATGATGATGATGATGATGATGATGATGATGATGTATTACATAATACATACCAATGGAAGCTCAGCAACTTGGAAACCAACAGGTGAAGTGAGTTTAGCATCATCATCAAGAACTCCAAGTGAATATAAAACTTCAAGAGATCTAACCATGGCTTCAGCTGATGGTGATGCTGGCCAATCAAACCCTAATATATTGTCAATCCCCAATGCCTTCAGCTGTCATTATCACCACAATGCAAAATAAATTCTCACCCATTTTTTTTTTTTGATTAAAAAAATAATAATAATTTTCCATTATATACATATATATATGGAATACCTGAATAACAGTGGAGACAAGGTTTGATCTTTGCATCTCGGGAATTCCATGTGAAGACATCTCATTTACAAAATAATCTTCCATATAAAGCCTGATAATTGTAATTATAATAAGTTATAAAAGATAATACCCATTTAAAAAAAGTTTTTAATTTCTTATATAAAATAAAAAATGAACATTGTTAAATATTTAAATGTATACCTGTAACACTTCCCTGGGCGTACTCTTCCAGCTCTTCCAGCTCTTTGTCTAGCAGATGCTTTGGATATTGGTGCCACTACAAGATTTTCTATATCTGTAATCTATCAACAAAATAAAATTATATATATTTTAAAAAAAATATTTATATGTTTTATATTAATTATTAATAAACAGAAGTAGAGGAAATACCGGGTTGTAGAAACGTTGTTTTGAGAAACCACTATCAACAACATAGACAATACCCTGCTCCAATAAATTGTCTAAACCAATAAGAAAATATAATTTAGCTGAAAATTTTTATTATTATTGTTTATATTATATAATAATAAAACATTTTGCTAAAAAATACCTCTAATGTAAGAGATGTTTCTGCAATATTTGTTGAGATCACCACCTTCCTTTTTCCTCTAGGGGAAGGAGAAAACACCAAGTCCTAAGCATTGTGGAAATAATAATTTTAATTTTCTATATACAATTTATACACATAAAAATAAATAAAAAGAAAAAAAGGTATAAAGAAACCTGATCTGAACGAGTAAGTCCTGAATACAAAGGCAAAACAATCATTCCTGAAATTAAATTTAATAAAAAAAATATATATGTCAGAATAGGAATTGCTACTGTTTATTATAATTTATAAATAAATAAAAGTAGGTTGCTATTTAGAATTTACATACCAAAAGAAGACTTGCTGCCACTGTTTTGGGCTTGTTCTGTGATCATTTGAACTGCAGTGTCAATATCATCTTGGCCTGTTAAAAAGACAAGAATATCCCCCATTGGCTCCTACAAACAAAAAAAAAATGTATATAGAATAATTAAAAGAAATGAATTATTAGATATTTTGTTTCAAATGTTTGTGTAAAATAACAGGTGTAGTGTACCTTATCATGAATTGACATTACTGTTGAAACAGTAGCTTGAAGGTAGTCTGAAACAGGTTCCTCAATGTAAAAAATCTGTACATTATATCCTCTACCCTGAAATAATATATTTTAAAGATAAGTGAATAAAAAATAATCATTTATGTTTTATTTTTTATAATATAATATTATGATATATACCTCTACAGACAAAATAGCAGGTTCAGTCTGCAGTCTATTATCTTCTCCTTCCAATTGTGGCCTCCTTTTCCTTATGAATATAGTTATATAGCAATGTATTTTAATTAATGTCTTTATTATATTTATAAGTTTTTAACCCTTGAAATAAATTTTTATATTAATAAGAGAACCTGTTATGAAAAAACTCAGCCATTGATTTTGCTTCAATTGTGGCTGATGCTATAATCAGGCGTAACTCAGGCCTTCTGCGTTGTATCTGAGAAATCAAAAATAAATAAATATATGAAAAAGAATTGATTTTTCTTGTATTTGACAATAAATAAAAATGATACATAAGTCATTAGGAAGAAAAAAAAAGATGTTGAATCATTAAGTGATACCTTTTTCAGGAGACCTAATAATATATCTGTTGAAAGGGATCTCTCGTGAGCTTCATCAACCATAATCACACTGAAATATAATTTCAATCATAAGAACAAACAAATAATTTGAAAAGATAACAAAGTAAAAACAATAAATATAAAGAAAAATTGGTTATAAACAGCACCTGTATTTACTTAAAAGAGGATCATCCATCATTTCTCTTAGTAATACTCCATCTGTTAGAAATTTGATCCTTGTTAACTCCTGTCAAAAAGATAAATAAAAGTTTGTTGTTGTTTCTTGTGTTTAGATCAAGGATTATTGGATAAATTGTATCATTTATTGAGCTTCAGATAAAGTCTTACTGAATTTGTGACATCTTCAAATCGAATAGTATAACCAACTTCTTCCCCAAGTTTAACTCCCATTTCTTCAGCCAATCTTGCAGCAACACTCTGAAAAAACATGAGATCAATTCAAAGTTGTAATTAGATGTAATTTTAGTGCAAATTTAATGAAATTGAAACTGAAGTATATGCATTAAAGGATAATAATGAACATTAAACAAAAAGAACTTTGATGATGAATGAATACCTGCACAGCCAACCTTCTTGGTTGAGTGCAAGCAATAATCCGACCACCATCAGCCCATCCTGCTTCCTTAAGGTACTGCACGATGATATAAAATGCTTCAACAAAAGCCATTAAAGCTGAAAAGGGGGAAAAGCGCTACAAACCCTAACTACATAAACCTTCATCACAAGTACTACAAATACAGAGAGAATAATCGGATTACACTTGAAACAAAATCAGTGTCATATCTATAATGTCAATTAGAAAAATCTGACATCAAAAGTCATTGAAATTGTGTGATTTTCGCGAGTGAGAGTGCATACAAATAGAAGAAAAGGGGATGGAGAACCTGAGGGATTTGAGTAGTTTTGCCACTCCCCGTTTCGCCGACGATTATGGTAGTGGAGTGAGTTTCCACCAGATACAAAATAGACGTTCTGTACTTGAATACAGGTAATCGCTGCCTCTGGCTCTCTAAGCTTGCATACCCAAATCTATTGATTCCAAGTCGAAATTCAAAACATGTTCATTCGAGTTGCAAAAGAAAATCAATGTTTTGGTTTTGCATATATAGTAAATTAACGAAAACAACACCAAGTTTTAATTTTGGCTTAGCGCCAGAAATCAAATTGTTTGAATTATTGTTTCTGGGCAATAGAGTGAAACAGGAGGAACATACGACGATGAGGAGGAGGAGGGAGCGGTGTAAAAAAGAACACCGCCTTCTTCATCGTCGAGCAGGCGAGGCTTCGCCGTTCCTGGCTTCCAAAATTGCGCCATTTGACTTGATTGGAGAAGAACAAGAGCTTGAGTGTAGGTGTGGAGTGAACTCGTGCCCTATAATTTTCGTTTGAAAATTTTAAGATTTTGTTTTGTATATATTTTTTTTTTCTAAAATCATGTGCCAAATTTTTAAGATTTTGTTTTATATTTTTTAAAAAAAAAATTGTTTAAAAGAAAAAAAACAAAATCATAAAATTAGTCTTTATGGTTTTCTAAAAAAAAAATTATGGATAGGATGCATAAGTTTCCAACTTGCATTAAAATGTCCAAAATCAAGAATTTTACATGATTTTGGTTCTGAAAAACTTGAAAAGACGGTTATATTCTTTTAATAAATTGTTATATTTTTATATTTATTTTAATACTATTTTAATTATCTTTCTCTATATATAAATTGATTTAACGCCAGATAACTACAAAGACACTATTATTACTATAGTGATCATGGAATCATCGTCAAAAGCATTTCTCCACCCAATTCATGAAATCATCATGACTTCAATCCACAAGCTTATCTTAAAGCAATGGCTAAAAGAAGAACCGGTCCTGAATTGAATCGCTCTCAAAGAATGGCTAAAAGAAGAACCGGTCCTGAATCGAATCGCTCTCAAAGAAACCTATATCATGTTGTTTGAAAGGAAATCATTCACATTTACTATTTCTTTTTCCTGTTTTGCTCAATCTCATTAATGGTCCTCTTTAGCAGCGCATGTGTCTTCATCGGGAGTTGGATCCTGCAACTGATTATGGACCCCATCACTATGTTCGCTCCTTTGTTCTTTAGGAATAATTTGGGTCGTTCGTTACAAGACGGATATGGAATCACATATGGGGAAGTTATTAAAGAGGGAGAAAGAATATGAGAAGTTATCGGGAAAGTGTGTGGGGGAGTTAAAGACAAAAGGTTTTCGAGTTTGATTTGTTGAAGGAAGTTGATGCACTTCGAAGGGCTAAAAGTTTTAGGGTTCAAGGTAAAGCTGTGAAAAAATGGTTAACGAGAGACTTTGTAACTATGTTTTTTTTTCGTTGTTTCTTGTTTTGTTCTTACTCTTTTGCTCTTACTAGGGTCATTCTCTGCAATTGATCCAAAATGGTGATATGGGTTTTAATTTTTTGATTACTTAAGGGGGTTTGGGTTCTTTTTCAATATCGAAGTTGCGGGTGGTTGAGAAAGAATATGATGGAAATTTCATTTCATTGAACTCATCGGTGGTCAACGACTCGGATTCGCAATAGTTGGGAAATATTTAGTGGGTCTTGGCTTTTTGAACTTATCGGTGGTCAACGACTCGGCATCGGGCCCCGCCTGGTATACATTGGGTCCTGCCTAGCATCGGGCCCTGCCCGATAACATATAAACACATATCACATGCAATAGTCATGCAAACAACTAGCATAATAAATATACAAATCATGGGTCAACATTGGTGCCTTCGACTCGCTAAACATGGTGAGGAAACTCACATCTAGCTGTTGAAACACTCAAATGAATCTCGGTCTGCTGGTCCAGAAGATCCCCGTGCTATCATCATCATAGTAATATCCAATTAATAACTAGATCTCGACCCAACCAAGAATCTAAGCTACTTAACCCACAACGAGTGTAAAAGACCATTTTACCCCTTTTTCTTACTGGACCCAAAACCAAGGCCAAACCCAACTACTTAAAAGGCATAAATCCTAAATAGCAACCCAAAGCCCAATATGGCCCAATCTTCCAAATTGGGCCCAAAAACCATCATGGGCCTAAGTCTAAAGGAGCCCAAAATACTAGAAAAAAGCCTAAAATCAAAAGTCTAATGGCCCAACAAGGCCCAATACCGAGAACGTTAAGCCCAAAAGCCCAGTTACTGAGTATGTGGGGCGTACTCAGCTCGTACGCTTAGCGTACTCCTTCCGGGGCCAGTACGCGCAACGTACCAGCTAGGTACGCCCAACATACTCCCCAGATTGCCAAACCACTCCATTAAGCACTTAATTGGTTAAGCCAACATGTCAAGCTATCGGATTTGATTCTAAAGGGTCACTTATCACGTAAAGTTGGCAACTTTACACCCATGCATGGCTTACTGGGACTCAAGGCTCAAAAAGAGCTTAATAAAGGTCTTAATACTTGCATGTACCACTAATCTCCATAAAGTTTGCATTTTTATGAACTAGGGGCCTCATTGGAGCTAAGATCTAACATCCATTGCTTATGGAGTAGATTAAAAGCTCAACTTTAACTCAAAAGACTCAAAAATGTATAAATAACAGCATAGAATAGATCTAGCACAAAAGGATCTTCAAGATGAGAGCTTTTTACCTCAAAAATCTTGCAAATGTGAAGGTAACTCTGAATCTACAAGCTCAATCTATTCCTCCAAGTGTTCCTCTTCTTCTTTTTCACCACAAAACACAAACAAATTCACTTACAAGCTCAAATCTCACCAAATGCACTTAGAGTTTCATTTTCAGGGTAAAGGGGGTGGAGGCTGGTCAATAATGTCCAAGAGGTGGCTTTAATTCGTTTAAATAGGGAGCAAACCCTAAAAATTAGGGTTTGTCCAAACCGTGTGTACGCCCTGCGTACGCCCACCGTACGCGGATGAAGTCCGCGATCAACTAGAGAGCTAGTACGCTTAGCATACTCATAGAGTATGCCCCACATACTAGCTAGGGACCAAAAAGTAAAGGATTTAGCATTAAGGAGCTAAAAGAGAAACTTACCAAGATACGGATGTTACATTTCTCCCCCGCTTGAATCAGACTTCGTCCTCGAAATCCGCTGCTCTAAATAACTCTTGCTAGTGCTCTTTCATTTCTTCATCCGGTACCCACATCCATTCTGAACCCTTGCGGTGCTGCCACTGAACTTTCACCAACGCAACAACCTTGTTAGTTAATGTTTTTGTCTTTCGGGCAAGAATCATCACCGATCTCTCAATATAGTTCAAGCGATCATCAACCTGAACATCCTTCAACGAAACCACCACATAATCATCCATTAAACACTTTCGCAACTGAGAGACATGGAACGTATTATGGATCTAACTAAGCTCATCATGAAGATCCAAGCGATAAGCAACCTGGCCCACCCGGGCCAAAACCCTAAAAGTACCGACGTACCTAGGACCCATTTTTACCCATCCTTCTAAATTGGATGACACCTTTCCAATGTGACACCTTCAGGATAACCATATCCCCCACCTAGAGCTCTAGATCTGATCGGCGCTTGTCGGCATAGCTCTTTTGTGGACTCTGAGTTGCCTGGAGTCTACCATGAACCTGTTGAATCAACTCGATAGTCTTGAGTACCACCTCAGTACTCCCCATGACTCGTTGACCGACCTCACCCCAACATATCGGGGTCCTGCATTTCCTCCCACAGAGCATCTCAAAAGGAGGTTGATCAATGTTGGCATGATAACTGTTGTTATACGAAAATTCCTCTAACGAAAGATACATATCCCAACTCCCAAGGAAGTCCAATACACACGCTCACAACATATCCTCTAAAGTTTGAATGGTCCGCTCGCTCTGACCGTCAGTCTGCAGATGGAAAATGAAATGCAGACGGGTGCCTAACTCATCGTGGAACCTCTTCCAAAATTTGAAAGTAAACCTTACATCCCTGTCTGAAACCACATAAACCGACACCCCATGTCGTGCCACGACTTCCCCGATAACTTCTCTGCCAAGATACTCTCCTGAATCGGGATAAAATGTGAGCTCTTAGTCAATCAATCCACGATGAACTAAATCAAATCCACTCCACGCGCAGTTCGAGACAACTTCGTAATGAAGTCCATGGTACTCTCCTCCCATTTCCAAATTGGAATATCTAACGGTTGCATCTTGTTGTGAGGCCACTGATGCTCGGCCTTGACATTTCTGCAAGTCAAGCACCAATTCACCTACCAATCTACATCCCGCTTTATGTTGGGCCACCAATAATCAGGATGAAGATCTCAACACATCTTTGTCACCCGGGGATGAATGAAGAAACTCTATTTGTACGCCTCTTCCATTAGAACCTGATGCACACCATCCCAATACGGAACCCACACTCTACGATGAAGAGTCAATAACCCTCGACTATCATAATCAAAGGAAGCCACCTGACCCACAATACGCTCACTCTTCGGGTGCTCTTCCTTCATAGCCTCAATATGTGCCTCTCAAATCTGGTCCAAAAGTGGAGTAATCACGGTCATCCTCAAACAACTACCCCTGATCGGTGTCACGACCGCCTTGCGTCTAAGAGCATTGACCCCCACATTGTCCTTCCCCGGATGGTAAAGGAGTTCACAATCATAATCCTTCACCACATCCAACCATTGGTGCTTCCTCATATTCAGATTCAGTTGATCCATCAAATACCTTAGGCTCATGTGATTCGTGTAAATAGTACAACGTACCCCATAGAGGTAATGTCGTTGAATCTTGAGGGCAAAGACCACATCCCCCAGCTCTAAATCATGCGTCAGATAATTCGCTTCATGAGGCTTCAGCTGCCTCAAAGCGTATGTGATCACGCAACCCCTCTGCATTAGCACTGCACCTAAACCCGTAATCGATGCATCACAATAAACCATGAAATCCTCAACACCCTCTGGCAGGTTCAAAATAGACGTCTCACACAATCTCTACCTCAAGGTCTCAAAAGCTTCCTGCTACTCAGGACCCCAACAAAAAGTGACTGTCTTATTTGTCAATCGAGTCAAAGGAACCGCTATCTTGGAAAATCTTGTATGAACCTCCGATAGTAACCTGCTAAACCAAGGAAACTCTGATTCTCAGATGGAGAACTTGGAACCTCCCACCTCATCACTCCCTCGACCTTGACTGAACTGACTAGGATACCGTTCTGGCTGACAAAGTGCCCCAGAAACTGCTTCTCGCGCAACCAGAACTCATATTTGGAGAACTTCGCATAAAGTCTCTCCCTTCTTAAATTCTCAAATACCTCCCTCAAGTGCGCCTCATGCTGCTCCTGGATCTTGGAATAGACCATCAATAAACACAATCACTGACCGATCCAACATTGGCCTGCATACGCAGTTTATGAGGACCATGAATGCGGTTGGAGCATTGGTGAGCCCGAAAGGCATCACCACAGACTTGTAATGATCATAACAAATCCAGAAAGTCGTCTTATGTATATCCTCATCTCTAACCCTCATATGATGATGACCCGAACGCAAATCAATCTTGGAAAACCAAGATGCACCCTAAAGTTGGTCGAACAAATCATCAATCCTCGGGAGTGGATAATGGTTTTTCACTGTTAGCTTATTCATCTCCCAATAGTTAATACACATCCGATGAGACCCATCCTTCTTCTTTACAAATAGGATCGGTGCTCCCCATAGTGAACTACTCGGACGAATGAACCCCTTGTCGAATATGTAATGCTTGAATCTCGGTAAGTTCCTCTTTTGACCTTGCATTATTAAGTTGTCCCATTTTGATCCTTGAGTTGTACGTGGGGCATACAACAAGGTACGCTTAGCGTACAAGTGATGAAGCGAGTATACGGGGCATACCAAGTGGTACGCTTAGCGTACTCATGTGAGGGTGTGATCGGGGTTCCGGATACGTATGTAGGGCGTACAGCTTCGTACGCGGGGCATACGCAAAGATTAACAAAAATCCTAATTTTAGGGGTTGGCCATTATATAAGCATCCTTATGGACTTGAAACCCTCATTTTATCAGCTTCCTTGTCCCCTTTACCATACATTCGAACCCTAATTCCATCTTGTGTGTTTTTGAGCTTAAAAGGCCATTTTGAGGTGTATTTTGGTGCTTTGAAGAAGGTGTCCATCCTTGAAGCTTAATTGAAGGAGTGAAAGCTTATAGATCCAGAACCTTATCATCTTTTGGCACTCATTTGAGGTATAAAGTCTTGAACTTGATGCTTATTAGTTTAGATCTCTTTTGGTTTGGGTTTATGGAACCTTTTGGTCCGATTGATGAGATCTTATGAGTTTACATCGTATTTGAAGCTTAGAGTTGCTACTCTTGGTGTTATTTAGGTCCTTGAGTCATCAAGTTTCCATTTTGGGGGTTAAGATCCATCCATGCATGAGTTAGGGCCATTTTCATGGAAGTAGAATGTTATATTTCGAGTCTGGGTTCATTTTGGGGCGTGCAAAGTCACCAAGTCAGTGACTTTGACATTGATTAGGACTCAGATATGTGGTTTGGACCTTTGGGCTAAGCATTAAGTGCTTAATGACAAAAGGTGGCTTAATAGAGGAGTACGTTGGGCGTACAAGTCTGTACACGCAGCGTACACGCTAACAAGCGTGTACGAGCTGCGTACAGTTGAGTATGTCTTGTGTACTTAGTCAGAGTGGGCTTCATATATTTGGGCCTCGGTTTGGGCCATTTCTAGGACCTGGTTGCTTTGGACCTTAGTGGGTCATCTGAAAACAACTTTTGGACTAAGGATATTATTGGGCTTTAGGGTAAGGCCCATTAGAGAGGGTTTGGGCCCAATTTGGAAAATTGGGCCATAAGTGGGCCACAAGTGGGCCTTGGAAGATTATTTAGTGTTGGGCCTTTTATATTGTGGATTTGGGCCTTATTCATGGATCAAATTAGGCCAGGGGTAAAATGGTCATTTTACCCCAAGTATGGAGTATTGGATATTGATTGAAACCCAAGTATTGATTGGGTGTTATTTTGTACTTATAGCTCGAGGAGTCGTCAGGGCAACATCTAGGGATTTCTTTTTGTGAGTTTCAGCATTTGAGGTGAGTTTCCTCATTGGGTTTAGCAGGTCGAAGGCACCAATGTCGGCCCTTCTTGTTTATGTTAGGATGTTAGGAGTTTGCGTGACCATTGTATGTGTCATGTGTTGATATGTATACGGGGCGGGGCTCGATGTCGGGTGAGGCCCGAGGACTGGAATATATGCTACTGTTATGATCATTATATGTGTTAAGATGATTATGTGATATTGATTCTATGTGTATAGCGGGCGAGACCCGGTAACAGGCGAGGCCTGAGAATAACATATTTGTAAACCGAGCGGGGCTAGATGCCAGGTAAGACCCAATGTCGGGCGGGGCCCGGTATGTGATTTATTATTTATGGTATGGGATAGTTTGGGGAACTCACTAAGCTTTGTGATTACTATTTTCATTTTATGTTTCAGGTACTTTCGGTTGCAAAGGGAAGAGCTCAGGTTGACTGCATCGCACACACCATTAGGATTTCGTATATGATATTTACTCAGATTTTTATGACATCTGATACATTGGTTATTTTGAGATGTATGGATGATATTTGGAAATACTATTTTATCTATTTTAAAAATAACATTTTTGGGACCATATTTTTGGGATGTTACATAACAGCTCCTGCAGCTGTGTAGACAACTCATGCATCTCGGGAGAAGCCAATCGATACGGTGCATTGGCTATCGAAGTCACACCCGAAAAATTGAGTAAAGTAAGTTGTTATTCTTTGCAATTTATGCAAAAAAGATGCAATCATATTTAAAGTTGTTTGATAATGATTTGTCTATTATGAGTTTTATTTATTTACTTCAACCATGTGCAAGGAAAAGCCTATTTGATGATCTTTATGGACAATGTATCTTTTTTGAATAAGAATGACCTTTTGTTACTTATCTAAATATTTTTAATAAATATGCTAGAAACTACATTCATTTGCTAAAAAATAAAATTTATTTATTTCTTAAAAAATCGTCAAACCGAGCAACGAGCAGGTATAGCACTAGTTATTGTTGTTAGAAATAAAATTCGCCTACCATTTTCTTCGAAATTTGTCAACCCACAACATTCCTTCGCCGAAATCTCCACCAACATGAATCCGTCAAAATCCCTTCCCTTTGTCGCCTTCACCAAGCTCACCATCTATAGGTTCTTTTGTATGCTTGGTCAAAAAGTTATGATAAGAAAGTTTTCTATCCCCGATTGGTTAGCCACAGACAATAATTCATTTACTTTATCAAATCATGAATATGGTTTCACAATATATATGTCTATTTCTTTATATTTTCTGAAAATATAGATAATTTGTGGTATGTGCATTCCAATTTTGGTGAATTTAGTGATTAACTCTTAATTTTAATACTTTAGATCTAAAGAAATTTACAAAAAGTCATGACTATTTAATGTTTTGAATAAAAAGCCCAAAAAAACGGTTAATTTGTTCACTTTAGCCCTTTTTGATCTGTTCAGCAGGTTATGAGACCAAATCGTTAACTTTTGCAAAATAATGAGACTTTTCTGCAGATTTCGTCAAAATTTATATATAATGTATAAATGTATTTTTTACGTATTTATATGTATTTTAACGTATTTACATATATTTTAAGTTTTTATATGTATATGTTTACGTATTTTTATGTATTTTAAATGTATAAACATATTTTTTTTACGTATTTATACGTATTTTTAAGTATTTTATGTATTTTTATGGGTTATTTTTTACGTAGTATGTACTTATATGTATTTTTATGTATTTATATAAAATTTAAAGTTTTTTATATGGATGTTTATGTATTTTAAATATATAAATGCATTTTTTTACGTATTTATATGCATCTTTAAGTATTTTAAATATTTTTTTGTGTATTTTTAAGTTTTTTATATAGATGTTTATGTATTTTAAATGTATAAACATTTTTTTTATATAGATGTTTTTGTATTTTTATGTATTTTAAATGTATAAACGTATTTTTTATATAAATGTTTATGTATTTTTAAAGAACTCTTGGGATTTTTCCAAGATTTCATACTTTTTTCAAACGTATTTCACTCTATGATGTGAATAAATTTTATAAAAAAAAAATAACACATAAATGAACAACAACAAAGTATGAATGGAGAAGGAGACTTGTATTTGAATAAACATATTTCAATGAAGATAATGATCTGAGACACATAAATGAACAATGTTTTCCTATTAATATTCCACACTTAATTTATTCAAACGAATTTTTATATAGACGTTTATACATATAAATACGTAAACATCTAAATAAAAAATATGTTTATATATTTAAAATACATAAAAAAAATACATGAACATTTATATAAAAAACTTAAAAAATACATAAATACATATAAATACGTAATATATAAAAAATAACACATAAAAATATATAAAATATTTAAAAATACATATAAATACGTTTATACATTTACAATACATAAAAATAAACATATATATAAAAAAACTTTAAGTATGTAATACATAAAAAATAACACATAAAAATATTTAAAATACTTAAAAATACATATAAATATGTAACATCCCGACTCCCAGGTATAAGTTTTAAAGCTTTTATATTCATATTTGTAGACCTACTCGACGAATTGGCTGCCCCAACTCGTCGTGTAGAAACTGAAAAGTCGCGTGGATTCTAGAACCTACTCGACGAGTTAGAGGACCCAACTCGACTAGTTGAAGCTGGGCATTAAAACCCTAATTTTTAGGGTTTACACCCTATTTAAAGGACCTTAAGTCCTCCCTCCAGGCTCCTTACCACCTTCCACGTTCATAAACAAACCCTAATCGAGCTAACCTCCTATTTTGAATGTTTCTGAGGCTAAAAGTGTGCGTTTGGTACGTTCCTTGAAGAGACTTGAAGATTGAGAAGCTTGGAAGGATAAGGAGCTTGTAGACCCAACATCTACTACGTTTTGGCATTCATTTGAAGGTAAAAAGTCATTACCTTGATCATTGTCCTGTTAGATCTCTTCATTCAAGAGTTTAGGGTCATTTCTAGCTTATTCTTGAGACATTTATAGTATTGAGCACGTTTTGAAGTGAGGAGTTCAGATCTGGACTCCTCTAGGCCCTCATGGACATAAAGTTCTTGACTTTATCAAGCTTTGGCCTTTCTCCATTCCCTAAACCTCTTCCTAAGGCTAGTTTTGGGTGTTTTAAACTCTTGAGGCCTTGCATGTACGTAAAGTTAGCAACTTTACATGGTAACTACACCCTAGGAGTCTATATCTACAGTTTGGAGCCTTGGTTTCGCTTAAAAGCGTCTGAATGAGAAAAGGGCTAAAGGAACTCGACGAGTTGCATAGACAACTCAACGAGTTGGATAGGGTTTACCCGCCTTCTAGATTCTGAATGAACTCGACGAGTAGGTGAGACGACTCAACGAGTTGGTTAGGGCTTTCCCGATCTTCTGGACATTGCATGGACTCGACGAGTTGTTTGGTAACTCGGCGAGTTGACTCGGGTTTTTGTGGTTTTCTGAGTTCTGGAGGAACTCGACGAGTCTGTAAGCTGCACTCGACGAGTTGGGTCAACATGGACTGTTGACCTTGACCGTTGACTTTGACTTTGACTAAAGGCTGACCAAGTTTGACTTATGAGGGCCTTTTGGTAATTTGGGAATTTATGGAATGGGATCAATGGTGGTAGTAGGTGTTTGTGCTGGGAGCCTTGTTTCGAGAGTTTGATCTTTTCAGTTCAGTTCGACATTGTGAGGTGAGTTCTTCTCATTATATCAATAGGGTTGAAGGCACCACTATCGACCCTTCTTTTGGATTGTTATCATCGTTATCGCATGATGACATGCTTAATGACCTGTTAGGTCGGTATCCTGGTATATATGATGATGTTATGTTTAGTGATCTGTTATGTCGGTATCTTGTTATATAGGATGATGTTATGATTAGTGATCTCTCAGATCGGTTTGATTGTTTATACATGCTAGCAATTGTTATTTATGTGTTGATTGTATGCTTGGGGTGGGTTGAGATGGACCTACTTTGTGTTGTAGGCCAATATACCCAGGGAGACCCAGATAGACTGCAGGCCCAATGGGGCATACCAGTCAGGTCGAAGGCCCGGAGAACGGTCCAGACAAGCTGAAGGCCTGATAGGACGGACCAGACATGCTGAAGGTTCTGAGAGTGGATCAGATAGACTGAAGGCCCGGTGAGGGTGGTCCAATCATATTATAGACTCTATATGCATGTTGTTTGTTATGATATGGTTATGGTTTGTATGACATTGGTATTTTGGGGGACTCACTAAGCTTCAAGCTTACAATTTTGGATTTTGTTTCAGGTACTTCGGATGATCGTGAGAAGGTGAAGGCTTGATCGTGCACCTCCTCACATTTTATGATTTGACTTCTGGGATACTCTGATATGAACCTATTTTGAAAACATTTTGTAATAAATATTGGTTTTGGATGCTTGAAAAAGTTTTAAATTTTCATGAATTTTAGGGATGTTACAAAATACGTAAAAAAATATATTTATACATTTAAAATACATAAAAATCCATATAATAAACTTTAAAAAATACATAAATACGTAAAAATACATATAAATACGTAATACATAAAAAATAACACATACAAATACATAAAAAAATATATGTAAAATACTTAAAAGTACATATAAATACGTAAAAAAAATTCGTTTATACATTTAAAATACATAAAAATACGTAAACATATACATATAAAAAACTTAAAAAATACGTAAATACGTAAAAATATATATAAATACGTAAAAAATATGTTTATACATTATATACAAATTTTGACGAAATTTGTAGAAATTTTTTATTATTTTGCAAAAGTTAACGATTTAGTCTTATGACCGACTAAACAGGTCAAAAATGACTAAAGTGAATAAATTAGTCGGTTTCTTGGACTTGTGTATTCAAAAAGTTAAATAGTCAGGATTTTTCTTTTAAAAAAAATAAACTTTAGGACTTTATTAAAACTTTTCTCAAAATATTGGGATTTTTCTACAAATTTTTTTTAGAACTAAAACTATGAAGATTTACTTTTAGATTTTTAGTTGTAGTTTTCACTGATTGTTATTTTTGTTAGGAATAGAACTCGTCTATCCATTTCTTCGAAATTTGTCAACCCACACTCTTCCCCAGTCGAAATCTCCATCAACATGAATCCATCAAAATCCATTCCTTATATCGCCTTCACTAACATCACCATCCATAGTTTATTTTGTATGCTTGGTCAAAAAGTTATGATAAGAACATTTTCTATCTGTTCATATTAGTGGAAATGACCATTTAAATTTTGAGTTAAGAAAGTCATCCCCTCGTCCAACCCCTTTCTCCGAAATTGGTAAACTTTCATCGACAAAAATCGTTCATAGTTTCTTGGAGACAAGCTTTGAAAATTTCACATTATTCTCCCGGTGCATCTTTTTCTACTTAAGTTGGGTCAAAAGGTCTCGTACCAACAAAAATTTGAATATTAAATTTCCTTGCCAGGTTGTATGTAATCTTGTAAATTTTGTGTGACATATTTGTCACTCACAATAATCCGTAGCTAATTATCACAAATGTGTTCATGAATATGTAATTACCTTTTTGTGGGAGATTAGTCACTAATAGCTTTTCATGTAAATATTTATATAGTTGTCGTAGTATTATTGGTGATTTTAATGTCACTAAGTCATTCTAATATAATGAAATTTATAGATTATCAGTGAAGTTCAATACTGATTTTATTAAAAGTTAGGAGGTGCAGAGTGCTCTTGTATAAATTGAGTTTGATCTCAGTTCAACCAGGATTGAAGGAGTTAAAAACTTATTTTGTTAAAAAAAATATTATAAAAATATTAATTTTGAAATCTGTTCTTCATAATTATCCTTGAAATCCTGATCAAATCAACGTTTAATGTTAATTGGTGCTTATCTTTCGTAACAAGAAGAATCATAATTCTATAAATTCTAGTTCAAACTTTCATATCGATGCCTTGATTTGAGATTGTTCTTTGAAGATTATCTCAATAATTTTGATTTTGTGTAACCCATACATATGGTTTAAATATCATATTTGGAAAATAACCACACAATCCTTCAAGCATATCCAAATGATTCATCAATTTAAAAAAACCTTCTTTTCTTCCCAAACCCCAACAAGTGTCACCAATATCTTACAAAATTTTCCATGATTTAAAGAAAAAATTAGATACGTGGAACAATATATTTAGGCCCGACCCTGATATTTTGTAGGCCTTATGCGAAAATCAAAGTGAGGCTCATCAAATTTTCTTGTAAGAATATTATTAAGTAGATTTTTCACCGTTAAGTTCAATACTTAAAGTTGCTAACAAACATCTCGAAAATTCACTACCACAATATCATGTCTTCACTCATTATTAATAAATTAAAACCATTACAAAATTTTAAAAAAGATAAAAAAAAAAAACCAATACATTACTATTACACTTTCATAATCAATATTCTCAAGACTCCTTTTAAATCGAAATGAAATTTAAAGCATTTAATTTCTCTTGATACATGGTCGAGCGCAAAACAATATACTTTATGATATACAAGAAACTTGATAAATGTTTATTATTTTTATGAAATTTAGCATTTCGTTAAATGTATAATGTTTAACTCGTAAATGTTTTTGTAACAATTTCAGTTCATTGAATAAATCACTAACATCGATGTCTGAGATACAACCATTTTGCAACTTTTTTTCACGATTTTTGCAACTTGTCTTTAACTAACTAGTATTTAGTGATTTCAACTTTTCTAGTTGTGAATAAAAACCAAAAATATCTTCATATTGTTTTTATTGTTCAAACATTCACTCTAATGAACCAATAGATTGATCAACTATATACACAAATTATTAAATCGTGAATAACTCTTGAGGTGAAAGTTCATGTATTGGTTCTGATGACCCAACGCCACTCTCATTAATATGTTTTTTTATTTTAATTCTTCTATTATTGTTTTTTCTCTACAAACACGTTTAATTTCCAAATAAAAAAGCTATAACTCTCGCACAATCCAAAACCTTCTCAAACCCATTCTCTTGGTGGCCTTTAAAAAACTCAATAAGTACTCGGGAACTACTCATTTCCTAATCGATATGTATAGTTGCATATTGACGTTGTTTTCCAAGGTTTTTTTTTATATATGATACGATATAACCATAACAATTATAAGGTCAAATCTTCTAATTCCATACTCTGCTAGACAAGTGGTTTCACTTTGATCTTTATATATGTCTGTTCATCAGCAAGTTTATATAAAGCTTCTACTATTTCATGAGCTCGAGTCATTATTTCTTTCACACTTTCAATCATATTTTTCCAACTTGTGCTTGACAAAGATTTTAAATTGATATTATGTGTGGGTAATTAAAATTTAGAGTAAATTATTGAAATCGTCCTTGTGGTTTGCTTAAAATAACGTATTTGGTTCCTAACTTTTATTTTGCACTCAAACCATCCTATATTATGATTTTATTGCGGTCTTGGTCCATATTGGATGTAAAAATACTATCATGCCCTTGTCTATTATATTTTAATTCGTTAATTTTTTTAAAAATTATTTATATTATCAGTTAAATAATTTGGGTCCCACAAGAAACAAAGAAATGTTATTAAATTATCAAGCGCAACTTCCCCCACTCCACGACATGCCCTTCCATCCAATCTTCGTCTTCACTGGCTACTCTACAGGTGCTCTTGTCGGAATTTGTAATTAACATCTCAAATCCTAACCTCGAATTTATTAAAATCAAATCCTAAATTTTGAATCTGAAACTGAAAACCGAAACTCAAAATCAAAACCTGAAACTAGACTCAATATCCAACCTGAAATATGAAACTCAAAAATCGAAACCCAAAATCGATCTGTTTACTGACTGATGGTATTATAATCTAATGCTCCAAATTTCAACTACTACTACTACTACGCTACAGTTACAATTGTTTCCAGCACCACAAAACAAGCTCATACAAAAATTGAAGAATGGTTTTAATAAATATAAACCCATCAACACAAAGAATTGCATACAAAAACTGAAGAACAATTTCTTACGGTTCGATGCTCAATTGTATGCCTGTCTTGGAGAACAAAATCGAGAACAAAAGTAATCCATTGGCATCATCGTACTTGTTGAAGTAATCGAAGATCGTTTCCTCAATGCTTTCCAATTTAAACCCTCCAATAAATAACTTCCCTTCGTCTGAACCTATTGACCCCTCTTTATTTCTTGCACATTGTAACATCCACAAAAATCATGCCAAATTTGAAAATTTTCAAAACCATTTATTATTACAAAACTTGTTTTCAAAATATTATAATATCATAGTATCCCAAAAACAAGTCATAAACATGAGGAGTTATACGATCACACCTTTACCTTCCCGCAATCATCTGATGTACTTGAAACCAAAACTAAAACTGTAAGCCCGAAGCTTAGTGAGCTCCCCAAAATACCCATATACACAATAATACACATTTAATCACAAACATCATACTATGGGTCCAGTCAACCATCAGGTTGGAATACTCCAGATTCTCAACCATCTGGTTGGAATGCCAACATACTATAGGTCCAATCATTCTCGGGATGGAGTACCCCAGGTCCACAACCAACAGGTTGGAATGCCCACATACTACGAGTCCAATCATCCTCAGGATGGAATACTCACGGCCCATAACCATCGAGTTGGAATGCCCAGGTCTATTGGCTTTCGCACAAAGCAGATAAGCCTCAATCATCAATCCAACATGTGCACAGATAACAGATAACCAAATAACATTCTATAGACAGACAAACCAATCTAATTGATCATAACCGCATATAACATCCTATCTACCAGGATACTGATCTAACGGATCATAACAACCTATACCATCCTATCTACCAGGATACTGATCTAATAGATCATACAATACTCAAGCATATAACATATTCGGATAACAATCCAAAAGGGTCGACCTTGGTGCCTTAAATCCTTGAGTATAGTGAGGAAACTCACCTCACAAATGTCGAACTGAAGTAAAGAATCGAACTCCCGAATTGCTGTCTCACCAGAAATCCTGAATTATCAAATAATGAATATTAAGTCAATAAATGGGAATGTCAATCTTGACTAAGGGTCTCATACTTCATTTTTTCCTTTCTCTTTATTGGGCCAAGGCCCATTTGCCAAATCCATAATCTTAAAAGTCCATATATCCAAGGCCCATTAATGACCCAATTTTCCCAATTGGGCCCAACTTCCTAATTAGGCCTTATTATAGGATCTCTTATCAAAACTGGCCCCATTTGCAATTATTCAGAGGGCCCCAGCAAGGCCCAAGTCTAGTTAGTCTAAAAGCGGCCCAAACCCGAAGCCCAATTTGACAAAAGCCCAACAGAGGACGTACGCGGGGCGTACTCTTCCCGACGTTGACCACCATCGGGGTGGTTGACTCAGTATGCTGGGCATAGAGGATTTACGTGGGGTTTTGCCAAAACCCTAATAAGCGCTTAATGACTTAAGCACCTAAGCCCAAATTCCAGATCCATCGACCAAATGTGTCTTTGAACCATAAAGTCGTGAACTTTAAGACTTTGGACGTCCAGAAAGCTCTTAACACATGGTCTTAATCCATTAAGACCTTCCTACTCCATGCATGAGACACATTTAGCTATTGGGACATCATTTTTATCACTTAGGACCTCCTCAAGGGCCTAAAAGGACAACTCATCTCGTCCAAATCATATCATGCATCAACTTGGGACTTTTGGGACAAGAAATGGTTCCATAAAGCTAGCATTCTCTATAACATACAAGCATAAAGTTTGAAGCTTTTTACCTTCTGGAGCTTCTATATCACAAGGAAACTTCATATCCACAAGCTTGCCTTCCTTCTCCAACTATTTGATGCAATGTATTCACCTTCAAGAGCTTAAAACACACACTAACTCACGCTCACACACAAAACTAGGGTTTGGAACGTTTTTGGAATATGGAGGCTAGGAGTAATGAGAGAAAATGAGCCATAAGGATGTTTATATAACCCAACCCTAAATATTAGGGTTTGCATCTGACGCGAGTACGCTTAGCGTACATAAGTGTACGCCCAACGTACATAAGTGTACGCCCAGTGTACTAAGGCGCGCCCTAGTACGCTTAGCGTACTAGCCTTGTCTCCAAAGTTGCAACTTTAGCCCTTAGGCTTCTCATGGGTCGACTCCTCTAACCCCGGGGACTATAAATGAAAAATAATGATAGAAGAGAGGGTTCAGAAATATCTACAAAATCTCGGGATGTTACACACATGAAAATATGGAAGGTCGAGTTGTAGTTTTTGAATTTAGGGTTAGAAAAGAGATGGATAAGAAAGGTGTGGAGAGGAACCATCTATGGGTTATTGGAATTTTTGAAGTTAAGGTAGAAGACGAGCCAAAGAATAGAAGTAATGAAGGAACTCATCTCCATGTTTGTTGTTTGCTTGCAGTCTCTTTCACTTGAGACAAAAATAGTGGCGGGTGCAGCGGTGGGAGTGACTGAGAAGAGGGGTAGGGAACTGAAGGGCTGGCTAGTCAACGAGAGAAAGATTAAGAGGTGGATGAGGTATGGTGTAGGGCCCATTCCTAATTATTGAACAATATTCTATAATAAATAAATAACAAATCTAATAAATATACTAAAATAAAATACTTAAGGGAAATTATAGTCTTTTTATATATGATAGAAACAAAGACCGCAATAAAATCATACCATAGGAATGGTCCAAGTGCAAAGTAAAAATTAGGGACAAAAGACATAATTTTAAGCAAACCACATAGACGATTTCAATAATTTACTCTAACATTTATAATTTTTAACAAATGACAAATAAGGGTGCAAAACTCACATGTCGGGTAGTAGAGCACTAGAAGCAAAACAAAAGTCAAAAGAAAACAATTTATATCATAAATAGATTTGTATTTTTCTTTGGATATAAATACATTCCTAATTTGTTGGTGAATTTTAAATTTTATAACTATATATATATATATATATATATATATATATATATATATATATATATATATATATATATATATATATAATGTTTTTCTTTGATTTTTCTCACAACTAAAATAACTTAAAGATTGCAATTAAATCTTATATTATATTATAAAACATATTAGTTATATTTTGAATTTCAAAAGGCATAAGTTACAAAATTTTTTGTACAGATCAATTATGCGTAAATAATTTATTAATACATGCCAAAAGTTTGAAGACTTTAATTAAGGGAAAAAAAAGAAATTCAATTTAGAGGAAAATGAAAATTTTAAAATATTAAAATCATGTATATAAAATTAATTTATATTTTTTTAAACTAAACACAAATATTAATTAATTTACATCAATAGTATAAGACTGTACTATTGATCACCGCCACCTTACACATGCACACATCTATGCCATTATAATATGAAAGAGTGTTAAGGGTAATGTGACATTAAGATGACACCTCTTAACACAATTATAACATAGGAACCATCATGCCCTTTCATGTTAAGTGATGTTCTCTCTCTCTCTCTCTCATGTTATAACATAGAAACACCACTCTCACTTCAATGTTAAGTGATGCTCTCTCTCTCTCTCTCATGTTATAACATAAAAACACCACCCTCAATTCATGTCAAAACATTTTAGAAGCTGATGTGGCAAAATTTGGATGTTATTTCCTATGGCCCATACATTGTAGCATAACATACAATATAAACATAATTATTTTATTTTTATTACATAATAACTAATAATAAAATCCAATAATTATTTTTCCGTAAGAAACTATTTTCCAAAAAAATCTATTTATTATCGTCGCCTTGCACGGACACACATCTAGTGTTACATTATGTATATAAGTAATCGAGATGACTATTTTCGTTAATGTTAACACATAAAAATGTATTTTATAGAAGTATCAACACCATAAATATATATTTGTCCCAAAAACTGGAGCCTACTAAAATCTAAAGCCCGATATGACAGCACTGTCCGCACACCTCTAAGGTCGTTTTGAATATATTCAAATCATTTTTGTCGGTCTAAATCCCCACGATTTTAGTTCGTATGTTTATGTTATATGCCTGTGCCATGGTCATGAAGTTCTAGGTGGTACAAATTATATTAGAGGTTCTACACCTTGTTAAGGCTCAAGCTCGATGGAAGCTCGGATATGTATCTTTTTGAAACTTTTTAATCATTCAAGGTTAGTTAAATTGTTTTTTCGTGTATGCTAAGATAATCGTGATTTTGAATATTTTTATCTTTTATTAATTTATTTGATTTGATGTACTGTAAAAAAAAGCTGTGTACAGCTAAAACTAATTACAAGAAGTTATATGTGTATAGATTTTCTTCTTTGCTTTACTTTAAAACACATAACACGACTAAAACGTCAAAAAGGAATAATAAAAATAAGGAACATACATGGTTAAGAGTTACGAACAGTTGGGACCGCGAAGTTCAAAAGAATACTAGTTTTCAATCCTTATGACTAGAAATTCGGCATAACCAGATCATGCACCGACATTCATTTCATGAATATATAGAGTTAAGTAAATTTGCCGATAAAAAGTTCACTTGTATTATTTACGATTATCCACGTCTATTTTAATGGTTTATAATGACATTAAACTAGTATATATACACACACAAACACACATATATGATGACATTTGTTGAAAACTTATATATTCATAAGAACCCAAGAATTAAAAATGGAACGTTAGATCAAAATTAACATAATAAATTAAATTTTTTGATTATTTTATAAAATTAATAATTTTTTGATTTTTTTAAAATATGTAGATTTTTTTAGAAAACATGAATTTTGAAAAAAATATATTTTTTTTAAAAAGCTGCAATTTTTTTTTAAAACAGTAGTTTTTAAATATTAGTAAATTTTAGAAAAAAAAAACTGAAATATTTTAAAAAAAAAATAACTTTTCATGTGCATATATGCATATTTTTTCAAGTGCATATATGTAGGGATGAGCGTGCGACGGAACCGGTACCGACCCGTACCGTTCCCAATTTTCCGAAAACCGAATTTGATCGAAAGTCAATCCTGAGTACCGAACCGAATTAACATCTCCGGTACCGGTACCGGGAATGGTATCGGTTTTCAATACTAGTACCAATATCAATGATACCGAATCCCAAATTTCAAGTATTTTGAGTATCGAGTATCGTCCCATATTTTTAAATTCAGTACGGTTTGGTACCGGTTCCGGTACGGGATCGGGATTTAGGACTAACTGCTCATCCTCACATATATGCATATTTTTTCAAGTTTATATATGCATATTTCTTATAATATAATATTCATAAATAATCATAAAAAACCCATTTTATTTACTAATATATAAACACAATAGTATATGTATTTTATTCTATACAAAATAAAATATAAAAAACAATAATGCTACAAACATTCAAAGTGTTATCATTTTTTCGTGTCAAGATTTTCATATATTCTTCAATTTATCACTTTTCACATCTTCAATATTTTCCACAAATTCTTCCAAATCTACAAGATTTTTTTATTAATGCAAGAACACTCACGAAAATGCATATGTACATATCATGTAAGATTCGCATGTGATTTTATCATGTATGATTCACATGTGATTATATAATTTGATATTCACATGTGATTGTATCTTTTAAGATTCAAATGTGAAATTCACAAAAAAATTAAAAAAAAAAAAAAAGAATTAACGAATAACATTCACACAAAATGCATGTGTGCATATAGACATAATTCATATGTGGATTACATATGAATCACTGCATACTTATAGTCTTGCTTCTGATTAATTACTAATACATTATGCCAATTTACACAAATCACATATGATTTATAAAGATATTCTCAAAATAGAGGAACTGGCATATAGCTCGAAAAGGCTTTCATCTATAACCTAAACTAGTTTAATTTACTATCATCCATGTGTCCACAAAATATCGTCATAGTCCACGTACTACCGCATGACTCATAAAGTCAATATCCATCCCCTTTTCATTTTATACTTGGTCCATCAAATTGAAATAGAAGTTTCACAGTTTCGTGCAAGGATTTAGGACAAACAATAACTTAGATTTAAGCAACGTATCATCAACGTCATCAAATAAATATTACAAGACTACTAAAAATGTTGATTATGACTTAAGAAATAAGAATCAAATTAATATAAAAACTTACCACTTGAAGATGAACCAAAATCGGATTTGTAACATGTGTTGTTAATGTCAGGCCTTTTCCAAAATAATAAGTTCATTTTGACTTCAAAGATTGATAAAAACTGAGATTACTGTTTAATAATGGAAGAGAACTATTAAATACAATGGAGTAAAATGGTAATCAAACAAACATGGATCGATGTTGTAAATACATGATCAACATGGTTATATCCATAAAAACTAGAAAGCAAATGTTGATCAATGTGTAGAGATTGCAACGATATCGTGAACCACAATCTTAACACACTCGATCTCCCATTCAAATTCAACATGTGACCGACGTAACCGATTATGGAGAGATTAGTCGATGAAGAAACGACATATAAGTTACAAATCTATATGGAATTGTTGAAGCGCAGAGGTCATCGATTCAAAATCGATCGGAGATGAATGATAGACAGTTCATGGAGGCGCCCATGGATTTCAGATGGTGGTTTTGGATTGGGGAACAATCGCCAACAACACTATGAGAGAAAGAGGGATGGTGAATGAGACAATTGAGGGTTAGGGGGAAAGAGAATCGATTGGATTTGGGGGAATAATCTAATTTCCAAGATTAATTTTTTGTTTTTTTATACCAATATTACCCTTAGGATTATGTTTACAAAAACCTAATATGCCAATAAACATACTCATATTTACAAAATATGTCGCTGATTATCTAAGCCATCAAAACAATTGGTCAAACATTCCACTTTTAGTTATCGGGTTCTCATAAAACTATGAGTTTTCAAATGATCATTCCTCTCTCTTTCTCTGTGTGTGTGTGTGTGTAACGCCCCATTTCTGGTATGTAATCTAAACATAACATTTTTTCCCCTTTTCTTAAGCTGTACTCGACGAGTCAGAAGCTCGACTCATCGAGTAGAGACGGGTTTTGCACGCGGGTTTAGCCGGCGACTCAACGAGTCTATATTCTTGGACTCGGCGAGTCTGCCAGTCTGGATGAAACCCTAATTTCAAGGGTTTGCACCCTATTTAAACAACCTTATGAGCCCTAAACCAGCCTCCATCACCGTCAGAACGTCCCTTGTCAAACCTTAGCATTTTTGAAGTATTTTTCACCTTGTGAAGGATTTTGGTGCATTTGGGGGTTAGAAGAAGAAGAGAGAAAAGGGGTATTCAAAAAGAGAAAAGAGGATCCAAGTTTCTGGTCACATTTCAGTTCCCATTGAGGTATGAAACTCGAATCTTTACTTCCTAGCATTTATATCTCCTTAAAAGCTTGCTATTGTTAATTTGAGTCATTTCTTGACTTTGATGTCGATTTGAGAAGTAGTTGAGATGAATGGGCTTCAGATCTAGGCATTTTAGAGTTCCATGAGCTCAAGGTTGCCACCTTTATTGAGCCAAGTTCCCATTCCAAACCTAGAACTCCACTTTTAGCTTATTTTGGGTAATTAAGCTCTATTTGATCTTGCATGCACGTAAAGTTGGAAACTTTACGTGTAAAACCAACCCTAGGGACCCAGATCTATGGATTGGATGCACTGAAATCGACTGTATAGTATTAGCATGCATGAGACTCGACGAGTCGTTCTTAGGACTCGACGAGTCGGTTCGTGATCCCCAAATTACTTCCCCCTTTTTGTGTTACGAGTTGGATGAGTGAAGATTAGATTCGGTGAGTTAGGAAGCATAATTAGAAATGGAGGGACTTGACGAGTCTACGCCATGACTCAGCGAGTCCAAGGCAATCTTCTTGCCTCAAGAACAGACTCAACGAGTTGTTCATACAACTCAGCGAGTCACAGACAGACGTGTTCATATGATGAAGGAGCACTCGACGAGTTGTTCATACAACTCGGCGAGTCGGATCGGATGAAGTTAGAATCGATGTTAGTATCGAAGAAGAACTCGTCGAGTCTTTGCCAAACTCGATGAGCAGAAGCGGGTAGATTTTAGAAAGAATGATAGGGACTCGGCGAGTTGGCGGCCCAACTCGGCGAGTCCGGTCAACTAATAGCTGGCTTTGACCAGGATGTTGACTTTGACCAGGGGTAAATAGTCATTTTACCCTGAGATTAGTTATCAGTATTTGATTTAGTGTTTATGGGATTTGTAGCCGGGGAGTTCCGGAGCAACAGTCAGACAGTTTCAGATTTAGCATCTCAGCAGTTAGCGTTACGATGTGAGTTTTCCTTCCAGTAGGAACGTATCTACAGCCACAATGCCGGCCTGTTTAGTCAGCAGTAGTTTCGGAATTCGGTCCGATGCAGTAGTTCAATGTGCTTGATGTCTTTGTGATTCAAGCATGTCTTTGTGTTATGTGTTCCGGACTTCGGTCCGATGCAGTATGCAGTTTATGTGTTATGTTAGTAGATATGATTATGCTATGCTATGTTCATTCAGTTTCCGGACTTCGGTCCGATGCAGAGGGCAAGGCCCTGGTTAGTTCCAGACTTCAGTCTAATGCAGTTTCCGGACTTCGGTCTGATGCAGAGGGTAAGGCCCTGGTTAGTTTCGGACTTCAGTCCGATGCAGCTTTCGGACCTCGGTCTGATGCAGAGGTCAAGGCCCTGGTTAGTTTTCAGACTTCGGTCCGATGCAGTTTTTGGATTTCGGTCCGATGCAGTTGGCAAGACCCAGTATGTGCTTTATATGTTATTGTATGGTATGTTGTAGTTTGCGGGAGCTCACTATGCTTTGTGCTTACAATTTCAGCTTTGGTTTCAGGTACTTCTGCTAGCAAGGGGAAGATCTTGGGATGATGGCATGACACACACCACAGTTACGATTTTATCCTAGGAGTTTTGTTCAGATATTTTGATATGATATTGACTTTAGTTTTGATTTGATACATTTACCATGACATTTTGAGACATACGATATATGGTTTTATTATATAACATTTGATGTTGTGGTTTTTGGTAATGTTAAAACAAAAATTTTTGGGTTGTATTTTTGGGATGTTACACACACACACACACACACACTCTCTCTCTCTCTCTGATAAAACTATATAGATCCGGTAAGAATTTTTTTTGGTAGGAAGGTAAAAAGTGTTTTTTTGGCATATTTTTTTGGCGAACAGAACAAATGAATCACTAGATGAATTAAAAATAAGATGATTCATAAAAAATTACCCAAAAGACATTTCGATGATGATTCATTTTTACGATGATTTTGTTTATATTCACTAAAATTGTCATAAAAGTGGTTTTTTTCTTGATTTACTTAAAAATAAATCATGTAAGTGTTTTTTTAGGAATTTTTTCTTGTGAATCATCTTATTTTTTAATCATCTAATGTATTATTTTGTTTGTTTGCTAAAATATATATATAAAAAAATTTCTTAATCCCATAAAATTTTTCCTTCTTATTTGATCATGATTCATATATATATATATATATATATATATATATATATATATATATATATATATATATATATATATATATATATATATATATATATATATATATATATATATATATAAGATTAAGTTATTTTGAGATCCAACATTTATATGATAACTTCACAAAAAAAAATCGGCCAAAAGCTTTTAAGACAATACCACCACACAACCCTAAATACATCGTCTATGCAAGCTACACAAATCATGAAAAAATGCGAAAAAGGAAAAGAAAAAATATAAATATATATATATATATATATATATATATTTATATATATATAAAAACCTAATGAATGAAAATCAATTTTGCCAAATGTCATGTTCTCATTAAATTTGACACATGTCATTTTCTAAGAGTTTTTGAATTATTTCTTTTCCACTTGTCATTTTCTTAAATATTTTATTTTTCTTAAATTTAAAATTCACATTTAATGAGATTTATATATGTAAAGTAGATCATTCTATTAAATTTCA
The DNA here is from genome assembly GCF_002870075.4 of Lactuca sativa. Classification (NCBI taxonomy): domain Eukaryota; kingdom Viridiplantae; phylum Streptophyta; class Magnoliopsida; order Asterales; family Asteraceae; genus Lactuca; species Lactuca sativa. Next base: position 31,948,416 of record NC_056629.2, on the reverse strand, counting down.
TAATAAATGTTCTACAACCTTTATTATTTATTTTATTTATTATATTCTTTGTATTTATGTAAAATTATTCTTTAAAAAATATGTAATGCTTATAATTTTATATTAAATTTATTTTATAAACCCGTGTAATACACGGGTCTCACACCTAGTATATATATATATATATATATATATATATATATATATATATATATATATATATATATATATATATATATATGACTGATTTCCTGGAGTACTCTCTCCTTTATGGATGGATGCGCCATTGGTTAAACTACCTTAAATGGTATTACCTTACCACACTTTCCTCTTGGGTTACCCTCGTGTGTGTGTGTATACATATATATATATATATATATATATATATATATATATATATATATATATATATATATATATATATATATATATGAGAAAAGTGAATATACCCTTAAGGGTATATAAACTTAGGTACCCAAACCCACCGTAATATATCGTTTTGTTTGATATATTCATTATAAAGTACTTAAACTTTAATTCCTAACTTGATTTGATTCCAAGATATTCAAAATTTCACTATTATATTTCTCTTAAATCACATTTTTTTTGTCGAACACCTACTAGGCTATATATTATAGTTGAAAATGAAAATTATGTAGATGAAGATAAATGTGAAATTTATAAAAATCTTGGAAGTAAATCAAGTTAGAAGTTGAATTATAAGAATGTTGGACAATTACAATTTATATATATATATATATATATATATATATATATATATATATATATATATATATATATATATATTTGAATGTGAACAACTGTATAAATATGCATATATGTACATTCAAATATGAATTTATACACATTACAAACATAAAAAAAATGATATTTTAGTAATTCGTAGCTTACGATCAACCTGGACGATGGGACTACAGTTCAATGGTTATGTTAGTTTTAAATTTTTTTTGAAAGGATAAAAAGTACTCTAAGTTTTTGAAAGAACTTACTACAAACTTCATTTGTATCCACAATAATTTCAAATGTGTGAATACTCTACGTTGTGGGTTGGAACATCTTAATCACCTTGATTTTTCTTCTCACCATAATGTTATTATACGAACCTTTAACCTATGTTAGATGATGATCAGATGATTAATGTTACAAAAGATAAAGAAGATGAATGAGGTTTTCTTGGGTTGATGATCGAGTGTGTCTTTGACAAATGATGGTGTACACATCAAAAACTCAATTAATGTTGGAGTATTATGGCAACAAATTGTTGGGCGTATCAAGTTCCAAATGAAAAAAAGACAACTTTACCCTCACGTGACGTACACGATCCCTTCATTAACGGTGTATATTAAAGGCTAATAGACTCAGGTGCAGGATTTGGAAACCATAAGGACCAATCAGGGCCGGCCTGATGTATTGAAAATATAAGTTAGGGCTTAGGGCCCCATTTTTAGGGGGGCCCACTAAAACCAAATCCTCTAATGTCGATTCCATATTTCTCTTCTCGGCTTCTGCATTCGTTGATACACATACGACGCCTCAAATAAAAAGCGACGATCACACTTCTTCCTCCCTTCTCTATTCTCCCGGAATTAATCTCTGATTGGCTGATTCCCTTTCTTGATTCTAGTAGGCTTCTTCAATCACAATTCTTGAACTGACACTGAAAATAATGTTGAATCGCTGAAATAGCTTTTGTTCTTCTTCCTCCTCCATTCTCGGCTACTATGAAGACCGATGAAGTTCTCTAATCATTAAGGTATGTGCTGCGTTTTTTCACTTGATTTTTACATTAACTGATTATTTATTATGGTTAATAGTCGATTTTTTCATTATATGTTTTCACTTGATACATTGTATTCTCGATTTCTTTGTTGTTGTTTGATTTTTGATTTTTTGAGTTAGTATTTTCATTCATTTTTTGTGTTGCTGGTAAACTGAATCTTAATTTGTTTACTTCTTGTCATGGTATTACAAGATTTATATGATTTGATAAACTAAACTGGTAAACTTTAATTTGTTTACAACTTGTGAATTGTGTTTTTGTGAATTTGTGTTTAAACAGAGAAAAAAACACTGCAAGTTTAAACAGAGAAAAAAAAAAGACAATCTTCACTTGTCTATTGATCAGTTTTTATGTATGTGACTACGGGCTTGTTCATTGATTTTTTTGTTGAGTTGACTATTTTTGAGTTGAAAAAGACAATCTTCACTTTTATATTTATTTTTATTACAGAACATGGTTGGAACGAAAGGGCTCCAAATTTTTAGTTCGCTTATAGCCCCAAAAATGGTTGAACCGCCCCTGGGACCAATCATATCAATTTTTTCAAAGTTGGACCATATGTGAAGATTGGAGCAAACAATAGGACCAAAACTGTAATTTACTCCAAATGTAACAAATTGTGTAAGCAACAAGTATTCTTTGGTCACTTCTTTACATTTCATCATGGACCAAGTCTTAAGTTGAAATTTTGACAAATTTCATTCGCTATAAATTCAACATCACACAATATCCAAAAACATGTAGTCCCAAAATGCCTTCCTTTTCACCTTCAAAATTCACCTCCGTCTTCCTCGTATCAGTAATTCTATCATTCAGTTTGACCACAGTAGCCGAAAACCGAACCACGAACATAGGAGTGATCATCGATGAAAGAACCCGCGCAGGAAAAGAACAAAAAACCGCCATTGAAATCGCTGTCCAGAAGCTCAATTCAGGCTCCAAAGATCACAAGTTAGCGATTTATTTTACAAATTCTAGTGGAGACCCTCTTGAAACTGCTTCTTCTGGTAATTATTCAACTTTTTGATTTTACTTTTGCATTTATATTTATACCTTTCTGTTGGGGTCATATATGTTGATTATTTATTATAGTTCGACTCATATTCTCTTTATTTTTCTTCTTATATATCTCGAATTGCAACAACTAAAGCTTTGATAAATTTGTATGTTGATTGTTGTAGCGAACGAATTGATCGAAAAGCAAAAAGTGCGGGTAATAATTGACACGAATTCATGGGAGGAAACTACAGTAGTAGCAAAAGTAGGAGAACGAGCTCGAGTCCCTGTTATTTCATCGACTACTGCCGCTTTACAACCACTATCGCATCTTCAATGGCCTTTCTTGGTACAAATGACTGATCTTGATATATCTAACGAAATAAATTGCATTGTATCACTCATAAAAGCTTATAATTGGAAACGAATCATTGCGATTTATGAAGACAATGTGTATGGTGGTGAATACGAGGGTTTCTCGATATTATCCGAGGCACTTCAAAAGATCGATTCCATAATCGAACACCGTGTAGTTGTTCCTCATTTCACTTCACCATTTGATCCAAAAGAGACTATTCGCGACGATTTAGCGACAGTTTTGACAACAAAGCAATCACGGGTTTTCATTGTGTTGAAGTCGTCTTTATCGACTGCAACTCGGGTGTTTGAAGAAGCTAATAAACTCGGATTAACAGGGAGAGACTCGGTTTGGATTCTTGGAAATGGGTTTTCAAGTATTCTTGATTCAATCGACCCATTGGTTTTTCGACCCGTGGAAGGTGCTTTAGGAATCAAGACTTATTATTCCGACAAAAACCCGCGATTTTTAGAGTTTAGATCCACCTTTAAAGCGATCTTCAAATCGAATTATCCTGAGGAGGATAAATCTGAGCCATGTATCTACGCTATACGTGCATACGATAGCGTAGAAACTGTCTGGCGTGCGTTAGATCATTTAGGAAATCTAAACGATACAGATAGTGGTTTCCAAGAGAAGTTGTTGGATACAATTCTATCAAACAACTTCTCTGGTTTAACCAATACGATAGCTTTCAAGGATGGAAAGCTATCAGAACCTCAAGTGCTTCAACTAGTGAATATAGTTGGAAAAAGTTATAAAGAGCTTGCATTTTGGTCACCCGGGTCGGGTTTTTCGAATACCAGTTTAAAACAATTATCTATAATTTGGCCCGGGGATCTAATAAACCGAATTCCAAAAGGATGGGTGATGCCTAACAATGTGAAGAAAATGAAGATTGGTGTTCCCGACTCTACTTCGTTCCAGAGGTTTGTGAAAGTCGAATGGATCGAGAGTACAAACGAGACCAAATATTCCGGTTTTTGTATCGCGGTTTTTAGGGCTGTTGTCGCTACTTTGGAGGAGCAATATGGATACACGTTACCTTACGAGTTTATAAACCATACGGGCTCCTATGATGATCTGATTGACAAAGTCTATTATAAGGTACTTCTTAATTTCATCATCAGAAAATTTAATTATTAGACATAGATAAACTAATAGGATATGTATTATGCATTGTCTTTGGGCGTGAAAATTGTTAATGACAAGCATTCTATATCATAAAGGAAAGTAGGTTGTTATTTCTTGCATTTAGCCCATATTAGGTCAAATGCCTGAAGCAACAATGTACTTTTATTGATATGTTTATTGGCTTTCATTTCCTTCTTTAAAGCATTATAGCTTTGATAAATCTACCTAATTATAGAAATATCTTCAATAAAAACTAATTTTCATTGTGATAATTAGATAGATTATAAAATACAATGTCTTAATGAGACAAAAAAATTGTTCATATAATGCTAATAATTGGATAGATTTTTTAAAGTACGATGTTATGAAAAAAACATGGAAATTCGGTTCCCTGATGAGAAAAATAATTGAAAGTACAATTTTATAATATAAAGAAATGAGCGTATCTATGATACACAATTAAATGAAAACACATTGCTATTTCTTGCATTTAACCCTTTAATATTTGTCATTTTCTATCGAACATCAAAAGCACAATGAACGAACCATGTAACAGTGTTTCACATTTTTCCTAATTTAGCATTTTGTCCTTCAGTATTTCACATTTTTAGATGAACATCAAACATCAGTTTGTGCATTTTTCCTAGGTACAATGTATGCATATTTTCATCCTAAATGACACGTAGTTGCATATTTCTTTTAAACACCACTTTATTGCATAAATCATGAAAATATGAAATATTGTTGCATAAAATGAGCATTTAATATGAAATATTACCAACCGACATGACCTAATGATGTTTGTTGTTTATGCATATTCGTTCGATGATAAGACATACGATGCGGTTGTTGGTGATGTCACAATACTCGCAAACCGCTCAAAGTACGTTGAGTTCACGCAACCATTTACAGAGTCGGGGTTGTCGATGGTGGTGCCAGTGAGAACGGACCCACAAAGGGCATGGAAGTTTATGAGACCATTCACGATAGAGATGTGGTTAGCCTCCGGTGGCATATTGTTCTACACAATGTTTGTAGTGTGGTTCATGGAGCACCAAGTGAATCGAGAGTTTAGAGGACGATGGATGGATCAACTCGGGACTGCATTATGGTTCACCTTCTCTTCTCTTTTCTTCTCACATAGTAAGTAATTCAGTTTAATATTATTTGATAAAGAGAAATTTACAAAAATAACCATTTACACTAATGACATTACAAAAATAGCAAAAAAAAATCGAAATTACAAAAATAGCCAACGATTTCGTAGATGGAGATGCCCCATCTGCGAAATGAGCTTCTCATCTGCGAAAGTACAAGCACCTAAAACACAGCTGTGCTTTAGGTGCTTGTACTTTCGCAGGTGGTTTTAATTTTTTTTTTTTAATATTTTTGCTGTATATATAGGGGTAATTTCGCAGATGGAATAGGTCCATCTGCGAAATACTCTCACTCTATCTGCGAAATCGTGGTATTTTTTGTATATATATATTTTTTAAGTTTGACTATGAAATAAATTGGTTTGACTACGAAATCATGTTGCTATATAAAAAGTTTTGTAGAAATTATACAAAAATTATAATTTCATAGTCAGACTTTAAAAAAAAAAAATACAAAAAATACCACGATTTCGCAGATAGAGTGAGAGTATTTCGCAGATGGACCTATTCCATCTGCGAAATTACCCCTATATATACAGCAAAAATATTAAAAAAAAAAAATTAAAACCACCTGCGAAAGTACAAGCACCTAAAGCACAACTGTGCTTTAGGTGCTTGTACTTTCGCAGATGAGAAGCTCATTTCGCAGATGGGGCATCTCCATCTGCGAAATCGTTGGCTAATTTTGTAATTTCGATTTTTTTGGCTATTTTTGTAATGCCATTAGTGTAAATGGCTATTTTTGTCATTTTCTCTTTGATAAAACTAAGTGTTACAAAAAGTTACGACTTAATGGAGAAAGCCCTACTTTCTTTATTAAGTCGTTATCTATGCATTAAGTCAGACAGGAACACTCATGTATGCACATGGTTGTTTCTTTTTGACTTAATCTGGATAAAATGATTTAACGGATTAAACTAATAAAATTCGGCTTAAAGTATTAAGACATCAACATTTTACCTATTTTTGCTTCTTCTTTTCTTCCACTCAATGAGGAAAATACTTATGATATGGAAATATGATTATAGGAGAGAATATAAGAAGCAATCATAGCAAGGTGGTTGTGATGATATGGCTCTTTGTCGTGTTCATTTTAACCTCAAGCTACACGGCTAGTCTTACGACAATGCTCACGGTCCGTATGTTAGAGCCCACTGTGCAAGACATCGAGTTGGTAAGGAGAGAAAATGCACCCGTGGGATGTGATCCAGATTCTTTTGTGGGCAAGTACTTAAGGGATGTTTTGAACCTCAAAAATATCAAGAACATAACAAGCCAAGACGAATATCCCGAAAATTTCAAAAACGGAAATATAGTGGCTGCATTTCTAGAGCTCCCCTATCAAAAATACTTTCTCAAAGAGTATTGCAATAAGTACATGGCCATTGGTCCTTCCTACAAATTTGGCGGTCTAGGCTTTGTAAGTATACAAATGTGCAATTCTTTTTTACACAGGACATGACATAACATAACATAACAATATTGTATTGTATTTGGTAAGCAGTGAGTTAGACCAAGATATCAATGATACAAACTTATAACTTTTTGTCCACCACTAAAAAATGGGTCATTGATGTCACCCGAAAAGTGGGACATAAACTAATGTCAATAAAACAAAAATTACAACTTTTTTGTACAACCCCAAAATGTGAGACATTGAATCATAGACCGAGGTCAATGAGACAAATTTGTAGTTTTTTGTCCAATTCAATAAGATGGGATATAGAAGCTCACATCAATAAGATAAAACAATTCCAATTTTTTTGTTCCTTCCAAAAAGATGTAACATGGATTTGCTCTTGGTTTCCATCATTGTAAAAGACATGAATGTCCTCGTCATCAAAAATAACCCTAGAAAACTTGTTCTATCCTGTGTAACAAATGCTCCGATAACCGATGATGTCTTTTTCGTGCATCTTTGTAGGTTTTCCCTAAAGATTCTCCGATAACCGATGATGTGTCAGGGGCAATTTTATCCCTCTTGGAAGAAGGTAGGATTATCAACATGGAGAACCAATGGCTTGATACATCCCAAAACTGTTCAAGTTCCGATTCCGGGGTGGAATCGGAAAGACTTAGCCTCGATAACTTTTGGGGAATATTCGTCATATCCGGTGCCACTTCAACACTAAGCTTACTACTTTTCCTCTATCGGTTGCTCCACAACAAAATTGAACAACGCATTATTAGCTACCATGGCTCTCAATGGAACAACAACAATGAGAGCCGTTTTAGAAGAGCAATCAGACTTGTTATGATAATGCTTAGTTTGAATCCTAGTCGAGTCCAACCGAGAGAAAACTTGGACTCATCGCAGGAATGGAATCATCAAAACCCGCCACAATGGGAATTGGTGAGTCCCACGGAGGTCCCGGAGCATTTGGAAATTGGTAGGCCTACTCAACTTGAAATTCCCATGAGAAAGATAGAGCATACTATGACAATTTGAGATTGGAATGATAAGTGATGGGAAAAAGAAGATATAAAAGGAGAAAGTAGTCTTTTACACCAAATTCGGATTTAGGATGTGAATGGAAACCACCATAACGTATTCTTTCAGAAAATACCTTGTGTATATATATTTATTTATTTATAACTTGTATTTGTTTGTTCTTTTTATTATTATTATTATTATTATTTTAAAACCTCTTTCCAATTTCCAAGCATGATGTTACTTTCTCTATGTTATTACAAACTTTATAATATTTAGTTTTTATGGAAGTACAATGCTCTAAGGAGATTAGGATGCTATAATAAACAAATCAATAGAAGAAATGAAAGTGATGCTCATATAAGCAAAAAAAAAAGATACATTTGAGTCTAGTATCTTTTCCAAAGCATACTTGTTATATACATGTGTGTTCATTAATGTTTAGAACGTGGAGATAAAAGGCATTATTTGTGACTTCACAAAAAAAATGTTTGTTTAAAAGCAAAATCTTTTTGATTAGTGTACGACTATTATTTTTCCGATTGATACTACTTTTAGGCCTAAAAAAGACTGTTTTGTCACAATCATTGTAGTAAAGGCAAAGTTGTAAAATCTATTTTATCGACAAAATCTTTAATAAAAAAAAAAAAGTCTGAGCCTATAATTAATGTTTTGGCTATTTGTTGTGATTTGCTTACAAAATAACGTGTAATTACCTTTTATTAAACAACAAAATTACAGAGTAATCTATATTGAAGTCTGTAACTACATTTGCAAAAACATGATAATTGCAGTATCGTGGAAACATGGGCTGAACTGACCGGGTCGGGTCTTGGCTATTTAATATTTGGTTGGGGCATTGGGCCTAATAAAAAATTAAGTTATATTGGGCTGATATTAAATAAAAGTATAAAACTAAGCATTGAGTGGGCCGAAGACCATACATTAACATGCAGGCTAGTCCTGCTATATTACTAGTGGATTGAATTTTGGAACAGGGTGAGTTTGAATTCTTTTGGTATACATTTAATTAGAGATTAACTTTTTTTTACAACTTAATCTTGTAGATCTTTGAGTTGGATATTCTTAGTATAGAAACTGATGTTTTTTTTTTTTTTTTTTTTGTGTTATATTTGGGAATTTTAAACGTTTCTAAAGTTATTAAAACTCATGAATCTATTATGTTTTTATAAAAAGAAACATAAACACAAACCTCAAATGGTGGAACATGTAATATTTAAAAACTTGTTGTTAAAGAATCCGATATATTTTTATTATAAATGTATAAGCCTTATTGTGTTATACATAAATACTTACATGCTGAGGTGGTTGGTATGCTTGGTGAGTTGGGATACAACGAGACACACTCTCCTACCATGCAATCTTGCAATACACCATAAATGTGATGTGCATGTAACAAATTTGACAAAACGTGGGCCATGCGATATTACTTTACACTCAAGGGCGGATCTAGGGTGCATCCACAGTTGGACCCCCTTTGAAAGTAGGTTCCACCTTATATTTTACTAAAACAGGCGATGTTGATGATATAACCCTTTTTGACACTGTTTTACTGAAAAACCTCATAGTGGAACTTAGGTAGGGTTAATGTCATAAATGACAATCAACAAGTCACAGTTTGCTTACAAGTCACAAATATTTTGTTTATCCTTTATTATATCATCTTGTTATATCATTGAGTTAGATTTCAACCAACTAAACTAATATATTATCTCATATGGTGTCTACCGTGACATTCGATATAAAAGAAACTATTCATTTAGGTCTACCAATTGTGTACACCATAGCATCCGATATAACATAATTATCCGATTGTAATGCACTTTAATAGTGTAACGGGAACCAGAAAAAAGTTTAGTAACCTATTGAACACAGTTAAAGGATTACTGACCTAAAGCGCAAATTTTGTTTTATTGATTGTCATTTTATCTTATTAACTCTTTTATACATCATGGACCCAAGTTATATTTCGTTCTTGATCCAACGTTGGTGTCAGAGATGTTGATGAGATAGAATGTGTACTCAACTGCTCATTCTCTAGACTTTTACTAGCGCTAAGTAGATAGCTCAAAATGACCTTGTATCATGTTGATAAACCATTTTTATATGGGAAATTGAGTAATCTAACCCTTATAAACGACAATTTTAACAAAATAACCAACATTTTTTTTTGGTAAAATAACCACTTACTCCAGAACATAGCATTCCGGAGCTGTGGTCTCCATTCCAGAGTATCTATTCCGAAGTTCCTACTCCGGATTATAACCTCAGTCTTATATATATATATATATATATATATATATATATATATATATATATATATATATATATATATATATATATATATATATATATATATCCTCTCTAATAAATGAATGTTTTTTTTATCATTTATCACACTCTCATTCAATTTGTCAAATGTCATTTTGTGGTTATTTTGAGTTAATTTTTTTCCACATGTCATTTTATAAGTTTTCTATTTTATTAAATTCCACATAATATTTTAATATAATAATTGCAATAAATGTAATAATAAATGAATATTAATTTCACTAATAAACTTACCTTCTAATTTCAAAATTCCCAAAATTAAAGTCATTAGTTTCTTTTTATATTTAAATTTAAAAAATAAAAAACATTTCCATCATAATAAAATATTATTTTTCTTATTTTCTTATAAATTCAAAATTCTCAAATATTTTGACATTTATATTTAACTTTTTTTTAAAAAAATTAACTCATGTAATAAATTGGTCACACACACACACACACATATATATATATATATATATATATATATATATATATATATATAGGGTTGGAGAATATGTGGTTGTTATGTACCTAAGCTTATATATAGAACCATCTAGACTATGTAGTTTTTATCCATATATATGATGAGTTTTGAGCATTACAACATTCATATGGTGCACATGCAACCCTATTTGTTTTGGATCTAAGTTTTTCTCAAGTTATACATGCAAAATAAGTTATCCAAAGCAAAACCTTAACCTAGCATACAATTTTCGAAATTCATAACTAAACATAGTTAGAAGAATACATTTTCTTTGTTGATTGTAGATCTTGACCTTCAAGAGTTTAGTGCCTCAATTGTTGCACCTTTAATGGAGTCACAAACACTAACTAGCAATGGATGAACAAGAGAGATAGAGGATGGAGGTTGTGGAAATTGGCCAAGGTTCTCTAAGAATGCATATGGGCCGATTTCAACTAGCCAATGGTCCTTTATATAGTTGAGCTGCTAGGGTTTTAGACTGAAACCCTAATTCTCTGCTTAGGAAATCTATGGAACCCTTCTAGAAGCCCCCCTTGGACGAAAAATATGTGGGCTTCACATAGATTTTCGTCCAACCCTTCTATTAGAAGTCTACAACCTAACTTGCAACGACCAGTAAATTGCAATATCAGTCCCCTTATATTTAATCAGTCTCTTTTGATCACCAAATTAATTTATGATCAATTCTAATTAAATAATATGATTTCTCAATTAATATATTATTCTTATAATATATTAATAAACCATTTATTAACCTCTTTTTCATAATTTATCCTGTTAAGTTGCTATGGTGAAGGCAACTCAAAAGGACCATGCTACTATCGGGTCAAGTACATCCCAATTATAGTTATGGGCTTAGACACTTAATCCAACAGTCTCCCACTTGGATAAGTCTAATAACTATAACTACCAATGTACCTTCAAAATCCGATTAGCAATCATAGCTCTCAAAAGCCGTTGTCGAACTCTAACCTAGTTAATGACGCGTCTTTTAGATAAGGGATCATAAAATCCTCCGTTTTGCAAGATATCGTGTGGAAAAAGACATGAAATAAATTCATACTCAATGTCCAACAGTTTGTTTCCCGATTTCTAATTTGTTTGACATGGAACTTAAACATATCAATTCAGTCCTGACCGAGCCTGACACATAAGTCAACACAAAATCATCGAGGGGCCCAAGATATTGATTTTACCCTCTTAGGATAAAAGGAACATATAAACTTTGACTTATATGCTTATACTATTTACTCATCAAATCGTACACGACAATATATTTTATAACATCAAGTTACTGATGCATTTACGCATTATCAATGCATAACCAACTTGTAAACAACAACTCATATATCTCAGTTTAAAGATTATACGATATTATCGTCTCACAATCACTCGTGATAAATTCCATGAAGTGATTCATATGAGCGTGAGTTTAATCCAATACTCAAATCTTATTTCAGAAGTACTCATGAATTGTTTACAGCAAACCTTTGCTATGTCTAAACACTTAGACAATCTACAAACCAATTCATGACAGTCTTGCATCATTACTTACTCCCAAAGTATGATCGACTATGGATAATTTGAACAATCCTATTATTCAAGAAGTAAAACATGCAAAAGTGAAACAATAGTAAACAATTGACACAAGATAGAAAACTTTACTCATAAATAAATCTCCATTACTTAATCATCAAATGTCAATTACATTTATCTATTACAAGTTTCCAATCATCTATCTAATCGCTAAAACTAATATCGTCCTTCAGACCAATGCTCCTAGCATGTTGCAAATGCTTAACCTTACTCATACCCTTTGTGAGGGGATCTGTTGGGTTCTCCTCTGACAATACCCTCTTGACTACGGGGATTCCTTATTCTACCCGATATCTGATAAAGTGGTATTTTATGTCGATATGTCGGGATCTGCCATGATCCCTCGGTTCTGTGGTTAAGGAAACCGCTCCTTCGTTATCATAGAAAATCTCTATAGGCTCCTTTATGGCTAGTACAACTACAAGGTCTCCAATGAAGTTCTTCAACCATATTGCCTCCTTCGAAGCTTCGCTCGCTGCTATGTACTCTGATTCGTACTTTGAATTAGCCACGGTCTCCTGCTTGGAACTTTTCTAAGTAACTGCTCCTCCATTTAGGGTAAACACCCAGCCTGACTGAGAGCGGAAGTTATCTATGTTGATCTGAAATCCGACGTCACTATACCCTATCACTCTCAAGTCATCACTCCCACCAAGTGTAAGGACCTAGTCCTTAGTCCTTCACAGGTACTTGAGAATGTTCTTTACTGCTATCCAGCGAGCTCTACCCGGGTTCCCTTGATATCAGCTAACATGCTTAACGCAAAAGCCACATCAGGGTGAGTATATGTCATAGCGTACATGATCAAGACAACAACAGAATCATATGGTACTCGATTCATTTCCGCTATCTCATCATCTGTACCCAGACTCTTAGTCTTACTCAACTTGGTATTTCTTTGAATAGGCAACTCTCCGTTCTTGGAATTCTCCATGCTAAAACGTTTCAGCACCTTGTCCAAGTAACTACTTTGACTGAGTCCTATCAGTCTTCTACCCCTATTTTTCAAAATCCTTATTCCCATAATATAAGTAGCTTTCGCTATATCCTTCATAGCAAAACACTTCCCAAGCCAGTACTTAACCTCCTGCAAGGTCGGGATGTTATTTCCTATGAGCAGTATGTCATCCACATACAAGACTAGAAAGCTAACTATACTCCCACTAGCCTTGACATACACATAGGACTCATCATCGCTTCTCGAAAATCCAAACTCTTTGACTTTCTCATTGAAACAAAGATTCCATCTGCGAGATGCTTTCTTTAACCCATAAATGGATTTCTCAAGCTTGTATACTCTAGTGGGGTACTTAGCATTTACAAAACCTTCTGGCTGACACATATAAACATCTTCAGCCAGCTTCCCATTAAGGAAAACGGTTTTGACATCCATCTGTTAAATTTCATAATCATGAAATGCAGTGATAGCCAGCATAACCCTAATAAACTTGATCTTGGCTACTGGTGAAAAGGTCTCATCATAGTCAATCCCTGGGGTTGGAGTAAAGCCCTTCGCAACCAGTCGTGCCTTGAATGTATGCACATTCCCATCCATGTTGGTCTTCTTCTTGAAGATCCATTTGCACCTGACTGTCTTACGACCCAATACATTGTCAACCAAGTTCCAAACTTAATTTCCATACATCAACTGAATCTCACTGTCCATTGCTTCTTTGCATTGTGCAGGCTCTGGGCCTGCCATGGCTTCCTTGTAGCTATTAGGTTTATCCAAATTTATCAGTGTAGTATCATTGATAAATGTATCTCTTGGATTAGTGTCTAAGCCAGTAACCATAATTGGTAAATACTTGACCCGATTGTGCATGGTCCTTTTGGGTTGCCTTCACCGAAGCAACTTGACTGGAGAAATAATAGAGAAAGAGGTTATTATGATTTATTAATATGTTATAAGAATAATATATTAAAGGATTAATCATATTTGTTTAATTAATATTGGTCAATAATTAATTAGGAATTAATTTTGTGATCAAGTGTAATTAATTAAACTAGATGGGCTGAATTGTAATTATGTGATAGTTACAAAATATGGTAATGGTTATAATAAATATGGGTTGAACGAATTCAAGGAGATAAGGATCCTTGAAATCGTCCAAAGGATAAAAGATAAGGGTTTTCAAGGCTTATCTTATGGTTGCTTGGTGGGCAAGCAACTAGATAAAGATAAGGATTGAAACCTAATCTCTACACCTATATAAATAACCCTAAGGCCATAAGAATTCGTCTATGCATTGTCTAGGGTTCCTAGAAACGAATTTTATACCTCTTCCCTCTCTCTCTTGCTTCTCCATTTGCTCTTGGTGTTTGTGAGCTATTAGAGGCACTACACTTGTGGTGCTTGCTTTCAAGACTTTGGGTTTGAAGATTTAAGTTGTTATTACAATATAACAACAAGAGGTATGTAATCTAACCTTCTTGGTTAATTTCGAAAATAGCAATCATGATTAGGGTTTAATTATGTGTTCATAATGTTGTGTATCTAATAGTGAAAACATAGATCCAATGCTAGGGTTGCATGTACACATAGGATTGTTTGTATAAAACCCAACAGTGGTATCAGAGCCTTTGGTTAAATTGTTTTCAATTAGTTTATTCAATTGTATGAACTTGCCATATTAGGGTTTATGGCCAATAAACCCTAGGTGGCTAGGATTTTCGAGATTAGGGTTTGCAAACCCTAATTTGCAAGAGTTTGAATAAGATCTTCAAATCATTTCCTTAAACCCTTAAATTTCGAAATCTAGGGTTTGTTTTAATCCCTTGATTTTCGAAATTTGGCCTCCTCTCAAGATAAGATCCTAAATTTTAGGGATTTGGATTATCCCATATCTTGTAATTATCCTCTAATTGTTATATATGGTAATTAAAGATTTTGCATTATCCTATCCTTAAATTTCGAGATCTAGGGAGAATTTTTAAGGGATTAGGATATCTTAAATGTATAAATGGTAATTATCCTCATATTTTAAATAATCTCTTATGATTTAATAATTAAATTAATAGTCTAATTCAAGATAATTATTAAAATCAAGAGTTTTAATATTTAAAATTTTAATTTATATGTCATAAATTCGAAAATTTTAAGAGACATTAAAACTCAATTGGTTTTGAAAAGTTTCAAAACTTGCCCTCAAGTTTTGGAATTTAAAAGTTGATTAAAAAGGTTTAATTAGGAATGTTAAATTCTAAAACCCTAGTATTGTTTTGAAGAGTTCAAATCACACCCTATGGTTTTATTAATTAATTAAGGTGTATAATTAAAAGAGGTTTAATAAATCCATAAAAGTTTAGGTTTACAATTTAATTGAATTAAAAGTATAATTGTTAAATTAGACCACCTAGTATTTTGAAAGTATAAATACACCCTATACTATATATAACATTAAAAGTCTAACATTATATATATGTATGAGTAAAAGTCAGTCTTACCGTTAGTAGGCCTCATTCACGAAGCTGGTCTATAAGGGGTGTTTAAGGAAATTGCCTATAGAATGGCGATTGAATGGGTATCCACTCTTACCCACCGCACTCTTGACTAGTGGAGGGTCGTTAGCCGAACGGGTAGGATCGGTCAAAACCTTTCATTATAAGTATAATAAAGTACAAAAGTAACTAAATGTTTTAAAAATTCCCAATCTTAGTTACTTAGGCAAAAGTGAATTGATGCAATTCCATGAAATTACACTTTGTGCCCTTGCGAAGACGTTAGTGGAGCGTGTGTGGTTAACCGGCACACTAAATGGTTCTAAGCAAAGGTAGCAAAGGGTGACTCAATGTTTGTCATAGTTCGGTGGAGCGTGTGTGGTTTACGGCACATCGAATAGGTGACTGTAACATGTGAGGGCACCATGTAAGTTTGCATGGTTATTCACACCCGCTTTGTGATCCTCGGCATCCCAGTCACAAACAAGAGGGGCATATCGAGATTTAAACATGCCATTGAAAGTTCAATGAATCTCAAAGGATCTAGGAGTTTTCATAGATTTAAAACTTCAATTTCTTTTTCGTTTTTCGTGGTGGAAATTAGTGAATCGTCATTCACTTACCTTCAAATATTCTGCAATTAGGGTTACGACATCCCTCTCCCGAGTTGTAGAATATTGTGTTTGGTCCTAGCCTTAGTATCTCATTTGGGTGATTTACTAAGGACTCAATCAATCAACTAACTTGAATTTGTTTTTCTCCTGTTTTGTAGATGCCAAAGTTCGACAACTATGGTCTTCCCAAATCCCGTGGAACAAGCATTCCACATGAAGATGATATTCCACGATTCAATCGAGGAACGAGAAATCATGCTTCACTTCCTCCTCCCCCTCCTATTGTTCTCCCTAACCCACATGATCGAAGAATTGAAAGGTTCAATATCACTAAAGCCCTATTGGAAGTGAAACATGAAGATGGTAAACCCGTGTGTGCCCACGTTTTAGAAATGAAATCACACATTGATAGGTTGATAATGTTGGGTGTGTCATTCCCAGATGAGTTGGCTGTGAATTGGGTTTTGCAGTCACTTCCTGAATCATATAATGAGTTCAAAAGAAAGTATTATATGATGGATCATGACGACAACCTCATTGACCTAACTTACATGCTCATTACTGCTGAATCAGAAATGATTTGGCAAAGCAATGGAGCGTATTTGTTGGGAAAAGTCAACCGACCATGCTTCCAAGGACGTTCTAGGAGAACCGACCTGCGTTTGCTGCCAAAAGAAAGGGCGTTGGATACAAGTCTGCCCAAAGAACCTGAAGAGTCCAGAAGATGGGAGAGTCAAAGAGTATGGTTGCGTTTCAGGTAAAATCCACTATCTAACTCCATTAAGTTCCTATTCATTGATTCTTAATACATAATGTGATAAGATTACATTTGAATGTTTTACAGGATCGGTGAAAAGAAAGGAAGCTTGGTGAAAGAGCAAGATGAATCTAATCACAAGGAATGGATCTTGATCGCATGGACTTGAAGATTAGATTTTGAGCTTAGATAGTTATGATAGAGTTGTTAGAAAATTTTCTTTTGAAATACATAGTTTTCAATGGATTTTGCATTGTAAGGACAAATGTTTTCCGCTGCTTTTATAAATAAAATAAATTTTGTTTGACTTATTTATTTATTTCTTTATTTCCTTGCAATGAAATCGTTATGAAAATTGGTGTATGCATATTTATACAACAAATGGATATGATTCTTATTTATGGTGTTTATGGAAAAGTCGAGAATTTACCAAATAGGGAGAGTTTCTCATCGCCCAAGTTTCAATTGGACAGAAATTTGGAATCACGCAACTTGGTTGCATGATGAATGAGAAAGTTCATATTTGGAAATTAGACTAATTCATTGACAAAGTGTTAAGCGAAGGACTAGGAGATCGAGCACACAAAGTTGCGTGTTGATCAAGTTCACCATAAGAGTAACAAAGATATTCGTCATGATTTACTAAATGTTTAGTAAATGTGATTATACTCACAAGATTAAGTGTAATTCTAGATTGATTGGAAAAGGTTTAAATCAATAGTAGAACGAATAAGAAGAATCAAGTAGGCAGAAAGATAAAAGTTTCTCCATTCTAAGAAGAAGGGAGAGTACCTTTTATGCTTTATGATAGGTCTTAATGATTAAGAACCATATCTCAATTGATCCTCTAAGTGAGTCTTAGTACAATTGTATGTTCAAGAAGAGGAATCAAGGATTGAAGAAATGGTTAGATCAAGAAGTCAATAAAACTTCATTCCAATAACAAGTCTTAAAGTTAAGATTGTGACAATGAGTGACAAGTATTAAGAAGGTTTATAACATTCATCAAATGTGGAAAGTTGTGACGTCTTCGATAAGACAAAGACCAACTAGGTTCAATTTATGAAGTGTTTTGATAAAAGCTACACTAACTCTTGAATATTTGTTTGTCAAGAAATGGTTATTGACAAAAGAATCTTATATGTCAAGGAGTCAGTGGGAGTTTTAATGGTCTTGAAAAGTTTCAAGAACAAATCAAATAAACCTTACCGATCATCACTAGCACACGAATTGTGGTTTACAACCTATCGTGTTGACATTTTTTATTTCTATGCCATTCCAATTGAGTTAATTATGTATGTGAGTTCTATGAGTTCTCATTTTGAACGCATAAAAGGCAATGCATCTTAATCAATGAAAGGTACATTGACAGGAAAGGGTGAGCTGCTTAACTACTTGGAAGACGTGGTGGGCAGCTGTGCTACCATAAGGCAAGAAATCAAGATTAAGAAAGTTCGGTCCATATGAGTTTGAATTTTTCGTAAACTTTGGTTTTAACAAATTCACATGGATAGGAACACATACATCGCTCAAATCTAAGTGTCATAAGATTTCCTCCTTCATGAAAATGATTGTGAGGAAATGCTTTCACTAAGAAAGATTTTAAGAAGATAGTGATTGTAAAATTGCATTCTCAAATTCGATTATGGTTACGGTATCCCTTTCCATGATTTGAATTGTGAGGTTTGGCAATTAGTCTTAATTGTTTAGACACACATATGAACTATCTAAGGCAAAGGTGTATAAGTTCAAGAAGCCTTGATAAAAGATTATCAAAGCATTAAGTATTAGAAACATGGATTTAAGAAATTCAATAGGTATTGAATTTCTGAAAGTTAAGATGTTTATGAATACATGTCGAAGCTAGTGGGAGCATAAGTGTTATGTTTTATAATAATCATCATGATAGTGGGAGCATAAATGTTATGATTGTATGATTATTACGGAACGTATTGCAAGTTGTCAATATTAATTATAGAAAACAAGAGTTATACCTTGCAAAGTTGTAAGGGTTGTAAAGTTGTTTTGCTATAATTAAGGGAGAGAATATTATGCTTCATTTCAAATCTAAAGGATTAGGTTGAGAAATGTTAATAAATTTAGTCAAGAGTACATAGTGTGTTCTTAAAATTTCGATTATGATTACGGCGTTCCTATTCACAATTCGAATTTTGAGAACATAGAAAATAAAACATTATGCGTCGTGTCCCATACGCTTCGGGTATAGGATCGATTGCAAATGCTTTAATGTTTGACCATTCTAAAATTTTCCAAATGTCGAGCGCATTTAGAGGGAAAAGGGACTAGAATTGGTTTTGATTAAAATAATTAAACAACTATCAAAGGACAATCCAATGTTCGACGATGATTGGTTGCTTGTGAGTAGTTGGAAGTATAGTATTAGAAAATATGGAAATGTTTCCATATTGGATGGACCATATCGACTCTATTATGAATAGAAAAGATTCTATTAAGAATGAGTTGTCATATGGAACATATGGAAGTGTGTCCATATTGGGAATTGAATATTGAGAAATTTATGACTAGATTAGAAACTTCTATGCAAAAGGATGTTCAAAGAATGTACTTTGAGTGAGAGATATCACGTCTATGGAATTGTCTTGTAACAATCTCCGATAGAGGACTTTGTAATATCATTGGCAATAGTCTTTGTGACTTTGGTGCAATGACATTACGAAAGGATAGTTGCATAGAATTTTAGAATCTAGCATATTCTATAAGTAGCAAGAATTTGATATTCTTTAACTTATGAAAAACGGATTTGGAGTTGTGAAATGAGAATGATTGGAAATGTGTTCAATTTGATCTATTTCACAAAGTGAGAACCATAGGTAAACATTGTGTGCATGCTAGGAGCATGGGATAAGCGTAATAATTCAAGTAAGAAGTTGATTACCCGAAACGACAAATAATGAGTAATCGATATGGTGATAAATAAAAGGTGTTTTATTTATACTCAAAGGTTTGAGGCCATATGGGATTAGTATTATTCTTGTGTTTCACATTTGCATGTTTTGACTTCCAGAATAATTGAATTTATTAAGTATAATCGAATTATTCGAACGGGCCACAGTCGTTCATATGTTGGAAGTAGGTATGAATGAAGACTGTCATGAATTGATGTGTGGATTGTCTAAAAGAGTATTAGACATAAGCAAATGTTTGCTGCAACGTTCGTGAGTGCTTATGAATATGAATTTGAGCATTGGATTAAACCCACGCTCACTTGGATCATTTCATGAACTGTATCACGAATGATTGGTGAGACGATAACATCTTATATTCTTGAAACCGAGATGTGTGAGTTGTATCATGCAAATTGGTTACACATTGATAATATGTAAACACACTAGTAACTTGGTGTTATAAAACATATTGTTGTGTGTGATTCGGTGAGTAAGTGAAAGCAAGCATTGTATCAAAGTTTATCCGTTCCTTTTATCCAAGTTAGGATAAAAGCGATATCTTTGGGCCCCTCGATGATTTAGTGATGACAAACGTAAATGCTCGGCCGGGCTAGGGCTAATTTGATTTGTTCAATTAGTCAGTCGTCATAAATCGGAAATCGAGATATAGTACAAAGAGAATGATTTGAAATCATATCTCATATGATATCTAGAATGGAGGAATATATGATCCCTTATCTAAAGGACATGGTTACTGATAAGATCAGAGTGTGACAGTGTCTTTGAGAGCTACGATTGCAAATCGAGGTGTACTTACATTTATAGTTACTAGACTTATCCAAGTGGGAGACTGTTGGATTAGTGTCTAAGCCAGTAACCATAATTGGTACATACTTGACCCGATTGTGCATGGTCCTTTTGGGTTGCCTTCACCAAAGCAACTTGACTGGAGAAATAATAGAGAAAGAGGTTATTATGATTTATTAATATCTTATATGAATAATATATTAAAGGAGTAATCATATTTGTTTAATTAATATTGGTCAATAATTAATTAGGAATTAATTTTGTGATCAAGTGTAATTAATTAAACTAGAGGGGCTGAATTGTAATTATGTGATAGTTACAAAATATGGTAATGGTTATAATAAATATGGGTTGAACGAATTCAAGGAGATAAGGATCCTTGAAATCGTCCAAAGGATAAAAGATAAGGGTTTTCAAGGCTTATCTTATGGTTGCTTGGTGGGCAAGCAACTAGATAAGGATAAGGACTGAAACCTAATCTCTACACCTATATAAATAACCCTAAGGCCATAAGAATTCGTCTATGCCTTGTCTAGGGTTCCTAGAAACGAATTTTATACCTCTTCCCTCTCTCTCTTGCTTCTCCATTTGCTCTTGGTGTTTGTGAGCCATTAGAGGCACTACACTTGTGGTGCTTGCTTTCAAGACTTTGGGTTTGAAGATTTAAGTTGTTATTACAATATAACAACAAGAGGTATGTAATCTAACCTTCTTGGTTAATTTCGAAAATAGCAATCATGATTAGGGTTTAATTATGTGTTCATAATGTTGTGTATCTAATAGTGAAAACATAGATCCAATGCTAGGGTTGCATGTACACATAGGATTGTTTGTATAAAACCCAACAGTATCACCTTCAACTGTTATATGGAAACCATATAACACAGGTGGAACACTAACTCTACTAGAACGTGTTAGAGGCAATGTTTCATCAACTCGTTCAACTGGAATCTCTTACTCAGGTTGAGTGTTAGTGTGAGAGGTTCCTTCATCGCTTGATTCATGAAGCTCTTCAATATCAATTTGCCTCCCACTGTCCTCTTGGCATATGAGTTCTCTTTCGCGGAAAACCCATCTCTTTGCTACGAAGACCACGTTGTCACTAGGTCTGTAGAAAAGATATCCAAAAGATTTATGTGGGAAGCCAATGAAAATACACCGCTCACTGCGAGGTTCAAGCTTTTTGTGAGTCTTTTCTCTTATGAAATCCTCGCAACCCCAAACCTTTATATGTGTCAACGAGGGAACCTTCCCTGTCCACATCTCGTGAGGTGTTTTGGCAACCTTTTTAGTTGGGACTGGATTAAGGATATGGGTGGCAGTCTCTAAGGCATACCCCCAGAATGAGTTTGGTAGCGAAGCCTGACTCATCATGGAACGAACCGACATTTCGCTCCAGAACATAGCATTCAGGAGTTGTGGTCTCCGTTCCAGAGTACCTATCCCGGCGTTCCTACTCCGGATTATAACCTCAATCTTTTTTTTGTCTCCTCTCTCTCTCTCTCTCTTTATATATATATATATATATATATATATATATATATATATATATATATATATATATATATGGTTAGAAAATATGTGGTTGTTATGTACCTAAGTTTATAAATAGAACCATCTAAACTATAAAGTTTTTATCCATATATATCCAAACTAATCATTATTTTGTTTACTATTCTTCCTTAATCACGTGACTACCAAGGTTGTAAAACTCGTTACTCGGTACCTTTTCGGCCGACTACCGAGTAGCGAGTACTTGGGAGTACTCGGAAGTACTCGGGGAGTACTCACATTTGGATATTTGTGTAGAAATTTTTTTAGGGAAATTATATATGTTAAAATCATAAGATAAAATCATAATTTGATTAAATATGTAACAAAACTGGATACATGTGAATACACAAAAAAATGAAAAACACATAATGGTCTCACTTCGTGAATAATTACTGAAATATTAAGATATATATGTAGTAATAATCACATGTATGTGTGTTAAATAATAAATCATTAAGTATATTATACATATTAATCACCGAGTTGACTGAATTTCACAACACTTCTCAGTTCGTAAGGAGCTAATCGAGGAGTACTCGGGATTATATAACTCGCCTCGGCAAAGGGGGAGTAGCGAGTACTCGGAGGAGTAATCGGTCAACTCGGCGAGTTTTACAACACTGGTGACTACTAAACCGATCGAATTTATGTTCTTTTTTTCCACTATGTCTAAGAATTTAAAACATTAAAAGTCATGAACATTGTTCAGCCTTATCAAATTTTAACAAATTTTAAAAGAAAAGTAATAAAATAAAGATAAAAGAAGAACATACAAACTCAATCAATGTATTCACAAATCATTGGATATACTTTTTTAATTGAATGACCAAACATTTGAATTATATTTATTAAAAAAATATTAGTTTTTTACTTTTCCTATAAACTTCGATGATTTTTACAATAAAAAGATATATAATTGATCTTTTTCATTCCATATTTTAACTCAATTCAATGGTATTTTATTAAAACAAAATTCAGAGAAAATAAATTTGGATTTGTTTTGTTTAAAACTAAATCATTTAAAAGGTTTTATACCTAAGTTTAGGTATATAACAACCACACATTTACTTTTCCATAAATATATATATATATATATATATATATATATATATATATATATATATATATATATATATGTGTGTGTGTGTGTGTGTGTGTGTGTGTGTGTGTGTGTGTGTGAATATGTGCTTAGAACCTTACTTTTAACCAAGTAATTCGTAATTATTTCTTATAAAACTGCTTCAAAATGAGTTTCTCAGAGAGTCGGCATGAAGAAAGCTTTAACAATCTGTCTGTTTACATTCACAACCTTAGGCAAACTAACCCGCATGCTTACACTCACATCAAAACGGATTTGATGGATCGTTTCGAAACTTGTTTTATGGCTATTGGATGGATAGTATGTTTGTTTTTTGCACCTTTTTATTGTTTTTTTTATGTTTCTACATCTAAATTAATTTGTTTTTGTATCAAAAAATACAGGTCCATGCATTCATAGGTTGCTTCTTGCCTGTCATCCTCATAGGTAATGTCCCTCTTAGAAGGGAGTACCTAAAAACAATGTTTATAGCGGTTGCTATCAACGAGAACAACCAGACCCTCAATATAGCATTTGTTCTAGTCGTGGAAAATAATCTCTACTGTTGTATCTGGTTCGTTATAAGGTTAAGAAAAGCTCTGAGACAGGGTAGGTAAGTATCGTTCATAACAAATATAGACAATGTCGTTAGTTCTTGTATAGAGCATGTATTCCCTAAATTCTTATCATTGGTATAATTCTAAAAGTGTGTTCAAGTATATGTGCACAAGAGGCGTCTCTGGCAGAACATTACAACATTTGTTCTGGATGACATCCAACTCATATACCGTGTATGATTTTTAAGAAAACTTCCGTCGGCTGACCCCTGATGCTCGTGAAATGCTTGCCAACATCGGTCATGCGAAATGGGAAAGAGCCTATTTCCCTAATATCCGTTGGAATGTCGTCAACATTAATGTTCCCCTTTTTTGTGTTATTGGTAAATCAACGTAATGTACCGATAATAATGCTTACGGAGGCAATTCATGACTACATTCAACGGACTTTTGATGAACGCAGATTAATGGAAGGTAAATATTAGATGAAATATTAATTTATTTAAATACTTGTACAAGAACCTTATTTGATCATATTTACTTTTCAGTAAGTTTGATTTTCGTACTTACTCCGTATGCTGAATTGGTGCTTCATAAAAGGATGCAAAAGTCTGTTCGGTGACAAGCAACAAAGATCCCGCCAGAGATCCCGTCTCCGCTCCCGTCCGAAATTTATCGAGTTTAATTTAAAAAAAAACTTGTGTTGTTGATCTGAATCGTTATACATTTTCATGTGGGAAATGGTGCAGTCTGGGTATAGCTTGCGGTCATGCTATTGCGGCACCACGTCATTCGAATATCCATGAATTACTTGATATGGTTAAGATATATTACCGAGCTGATGTGTTTCAGACTGCCTACCAAACACAAACTGTGCACCCTCTTCCCCCCTCCATTAGAATGAGAAATACCAGACCCTTTGATTACAATTTTATTGCCAATGTAATTTCAATTAATTATGTTTGTAACTGATTTGCATTGTGTAACGAAAAATATTATTATTGCTCTAATATTTGTTACATATTACAAAGATAGAAAAAACATAATTTATGTAACATCCCAATCTTTAGGTATGAAATTTAAGCATATATGTTTATATTTTCATGGCAACTCGACGAGTTGGAAGGCTCCAACTCGTCATGTAGAGTTTTAATGACTGCGACTTTTATAGGATCTATGCGACGAGTTGGAAGGCTCCAACTCGACGAGTTGAAGGCTGGATATGAAAACCCTAATTTATAGGGTTTGCACCCTATTTAAAGGACTTAACTCTCATTCATAGTGTCCCTCATCGTCCCCTCAGTCCAGAGAAACCCTAAATCATGCCTTTTCTTCCATTTTGAGTGTGTGAGAGTTTAAAGAGTGTTTTTTTGGTGCTTTTCTTGAAGAAGTGTGAAGTTGGTGGTGCATATTTGATTTAGTGTGCGACTTCTTTCAGAGTCTCTTTTATCTTGATCATTCCTTTCCCAGATCTCTTCTTTCAGATTCTCTTTTATCATGCCTTCATAGCTTGATCATTCCTTTGCTAGTCCAAACCTTTTTGGACCAAAGTGACAATTTTCGACATACCACAGGGGCCATTTGTGCAGTTTTGTCTAAAAATATTTAATAATAATAATAATAAACACTTCCTGAAACATATTTGTGACATCCCCAAAATCACGGCCATAAAAGACCGATTTTCATTTATGCTTTTAAAATAATTTCAGAGTAAATCCTTTTGATTTGAAAGAGTTGCAGAATTTCTTCCCAAAACAAAACATGATAAAATAATATTTATCAAAGCATTTCATCAAGAGATGCATTTTCATTTATATAATCAAAACTCGGGATGTCATGTTCTGATACAGACCATAAAGCATAAACGATAACATTACAAGTCATTCAACAAATATATACATATACAGACTTGTAAACAAAACAACTCGATGATTCATCCATCTTACGCCCTTGCGCCACTTCCTGTAATACAAATAAAACTAAGTGGGTCAGGCTTGGGAGCCTGGTGAGCATATAGGGTTTTCAACCCGCAATAAATATTTATATTTAATTTCACCAACCAATCACTATCCCGATTACCCATTCCCGTTATCCTCACTTTATGTCCCTAAAACAACATCTATCTCAAGGGACCTAATCTAGGATTTTCATCGGGACGGACATTACTGCTAAAGGGTTTCCTCAACAATAGATATCCTAAAGGCAACCATGAGGGGGATAGAGTACACCGGTGAACACATCGTTCACAACACCTACAGGTTATGAACCTGCTAGCGTTCCACAGGACTGTCTAGAAAGAGTCTGTGGTCGTTATCCATACTCCGCTGAATAACTAGATCAACAACAACAACAACATCGAGGCCTCTCATCTGTTTATTACACACCAACTATCTACCCATGTTCTACCCAACATATTAGTAGATAAAAATATATATTTTCATACATAGTTTAAAACCTGTATAGCATTTTCATTCAATACATATTCCAAATAACAGATGAGGCACACCCACATAACACGTATTTCATAGAAAATAAATCAGATCTATGAGATAGAAGAGAATGAATATACATTCACACATATAACAACAAAATTATACACATAACACGTATTTCATATAAAATACTTCATAATTATGCGTTAGAAGAAAGTAACTACACACTCACTTGATCAGAAGATGATCGGACAACACTATAGCTTGTAGAAGTAGTATTCTTCGGCAGATCTGGAAGACCTTCACAAAAACCGGACTCCTCGCGGGCAGAGCTTCGGCTCGGGAATCTTACTTCTCGGGATCTTCGGGACCTCGGGACTTGCTTCGGGGCTTGGGAATGATACCGGGGCTTCGGGGTACTTCTGGCACGCAAAACGATGCAAAACGGGAGAGAGAAGAGAGAAAAAGAGCAATTGAGCCGGCTGCCCTCGCATCCTATTTATAGGAGGCTGGAGCCTCGGAGTACGCTGGGCGTACAGCAGTACGCGGGGCGTACGCGTCCGAATCGTCATGGCATGCGTCATCCGAAGAACTCGAGTGCGAGGGACGTCACGCTTCGCTATACGCTCGGCGTACTTCGGATGAGTCCGATGACTCCCCTTCGGATAATACCGGATTTTATAATTAAATTTAAATATTAATTATTTAATAAACTTTGAAAATTCATATCTTCTTCATACGAACTCCGTTTTCGACGTTCTTTATATCCACGCGTAGGTGAGACTACGCTCTACAACTTTCGTTTAGACTCCGTCGGCTAATTTTGACTTTATTTTTATTAATTATTTTTAGTAGGCCGGGACAGAAAAACTTCGTTATAAATTCATTACTTCTTCGTTTGACGTCCGTTCTCGCCTAACTTTTCATCGTTTCAATACCAACAACGAGATCTTCGATTCTCGTTTAGATCGATTCGACTAAAAACCGCTCGATCTCAAATCGAGTATTTCGGGCTGCATACCGCTAAGTTGAAACTTCAATAAATCATAACTTCCCCATACGAAGTCAGATTTGGGCGTTCTATATATATATATATATATATATATATATATATATATATATATATATATATATATATATATATATATATATATATATATATTTGGAAACCTCGTTTCAACTACTACAACATTATCCAAAGATAACGAGTTTATTTTACACTTAAATTTTGACATTTATTTTTATTCTTAATTAATCAAACCACATAATTAAGCAATTAAGCACAAAACACAAAATACTCAAATAATACACTTCTATTATTTCAAAATGGGTTACAAAGGTTAAACTAGACTATTACATCAATGATAATGCCTAGCCTGGAAACGCGGGCGTTACAATATTCATAACAAAAAAAACATAATTGCAACTAGTCTATCATAATATTTGTCTGCACTTGCTCCGGTGCCATCTTTCAGATTCCTATATGCTTTCAATTTAAGTTTTAACACACTTTCTAATTTCTTTCTTAATTTTTTGGATGACTTTGTTGGTTTATTTTTTTTATCTTATTTGAAACTCAACATCTTCATTTTTTATCTGCAAAAACAAAATTCCAAAAAACATTTGAATACATTACCGTAAAAATAAATTATAATTATAAAATTATTGTATTTCAATTTTACCTTTATCGGACGCAATTCCGAAAACTCCTATAAATGGAATAAAATTTTGTCGTCCGTAAAACTCACTTTTTTAACAATATCCACACTCTTTGGACTAACATGAATTATTAAACAATGCTTAGAAAAAATTATATATTATAGTTATTCCAGATGATCATTCCGGAATAGATCATCGGATTTCGGACCACGTTCATCGTGTTCTTGACCTACATTACCATTCCAGAACCCCTACAATACCTAATTCCAAACTAAAACAGCCGATTAAAAATACATTACAAAGTACTTATCTGACATTCATACACGTACAATGAGAAAAAAAAAAGATAATCCAGATATTTCGGAGTTGTTCCTCGTATTCCGGACGGTTATGGAATACGTAACGTAAATCATTTCAGAAAATCAAATAGAAAGTAACTTAAAGTGTAGATCTTACTTGGTTTGACGAATTCATGTTCAAAATTTGGTGCAAATTGCAAGTAGATTGTGCTTCAGATAAGCTAATCCCAAAGCACGTATTTTGGATTTTTTGTGTGTGGGACCCATATGTATACCATTGGGTTACAGTAATAAGTTTGCGCCGGTTTTCGGGTCCAGAATGACCCATCCCGAACCAAAATGTTAGTTTTCAAAAAAAAAAAATTGTAATATTTAAAAAAAATCCAAAAAATGGTTAGATTATTCAAATTTTGTTTTATTGATTGTCATTTTATCATATTAACTTTTTTATACATCATGGACCCAAGTTATATTTTGTTCTTGATACAATGTTGATGAGATAGAATGTATACTATTCTCTAGACTTTTACTAGGGCTAAGTAGATAGCTCAAAATGACCTTTTATCATGTTGTTAAATCCTCTTTATATTGTCAATATGTAAGAAACCATGAATTACTATTTATTTTAGAAAACAATATAATGATATATAAAATATTTAACGTCGGTTGCAGCTAGCTATAAAGGAAAGAAAAAGACCTAGGGTCCGAGGATTGCAACATCGAAGAGTCGGACCACATGGATATAGTAAATACTATACTTTCTTTATGTTGGACTTATCTTTGTGTGTCTATTTTTAACTACCAAAAGCCTACTTGTGTGATGTTCAAGTAGACAATCGTATTTAGTTATAACAATAATGGTGATAGATCATGTTCCTGAAGGAGTTACTTCATAGGCCATCGTATTTAATCATAACACGAACATATATACAGAACTTAATCGGTTTTAGCCATTTAATTATGATTTTTTATGATATATAAAAATAGTTTAGAGGTAAACCAATATATGTTTAGTAGTCAAATCAACAAAATGATAAATATAAAGGTTTGTTATGATTTTATGTATTTTGTTATTACATATAAAGTGAATAATTACGATTAAGTTTGAGGGCCTGACTGAAAATAATAGTTTAAAAAAATTATAGTTGTTAGTCGATAAAAAATAACGTTTGGTAAAATTAACTAATAATTAGCTAAACTATGTAAACATAGAATATTAAGTTTTTATATGATTAGTAAATGATACATTTTGGATAATTAAAAAAAACTCAATAAATTTGTTGAAATGTTAGCAAGAACATTTTTTCTTTTAACAACAATTTGACTGGTTAGGTATTAGTGTTAATACTCTAATTCTTGTTAGTATCAAAGATTGAACCCTGATATCCTCATTCTCGCAAACTAAGAAGATATGCTTCTACCAATTGAGCTATTCCCAATTGGCAGCTTATACAAAATTGAAAAATAAACTAGCTTATAAATTAATTGTGGTATGCCAAAGACATTTTTTTTTCAAAACTTTGTTATAAGACCAAATAAACTACCAAACACTTTCATGAAGAAAAAAATATGCAAAATGCAGAAATGCACAACCATTTATCTACCAGCATTTAAGAAAACCTTTATATTTTGTTTATATACACCCCTTACATTTTCCAGTTATCTTTCATGTTTAGGGTTGTTTACTATTTGGTTAAAACTGAATTGTCCGATCGAACAATTTGGATTTGATTATTTGGTTCGGATATTCAGATTTTTGGATTGATTTTAAGCTAAACTAAATTATAATTTTGGATTTTAGATTGATTTTGGTTTATAAAATAAGAATCGAATAACAACTTATTATTTATTTTTAATATATATCTTTGATCATTTATACATTTACTAAATTATTTTTCTAATCATTAGAAACTTTGATCCAATATAATATTTTAATATGTATTTCTTATCAAAAGTTATTTGCCAATGAAATATTAAACTGTATTTAATTTTTCTTAATAGTTGTTTATAAATAATAATTCATAATTAAAGAGGGTTTTTAGTTAATTTTGTAGAGTTGACTAATATTTAAGTTATATATATATATATATATATATATATATATATATATATATATATATATATATATATATATATATAAATGTCTCGCATTTTTAAAAACCGATCCAAGTGAATTGTAATTTGGTTGGATCGTATCGAATTTGAATTTAGTTTGAACTATTCGGATCCATGTTTTGGAAACTGAAATTTAGATCGGATCGAATCAAACTGATCCATTCAAATGAATAGCCCTATTCACATTAACCCAAATCTACGATTTTTTAAAGAAATTATCGGTTGCTTTATGACATAACATTTATCTTTTTAGTTTAAAGATTAACATGAAAATAAAAATATGGGACGTTGCCTCTTATCTAAGGTAAATTTGAGAAATATATCATTTAGTCAATGATCATTTGCTCAAACAAAAATAAGTGACAACAGTTATTTTTTTCTCCATGTCAACTTAAAAACGAACAAGATAAATGTCATGTCATAAAACAACACGATATCTTTTAAAAAAACGTATATTTTGATAAATCTGAAAGATAACTGAAAATTTAACGGTTTTTCTGCATATAAACAAAATATAAAGATTTTTTTTTTTCTGAACGCTGATAAATAAATGATTGTGTTTTTCTGTAAAAAAAACATAAATTTTAAATAACCAATTATATTTCTTAACTCTTTAATATCCAAACACTTCCTGTTTTGGTATATTCCATAAAAATTTCAATATTGCTAATCTTGGAAAGTTCCGAAATATAACTATTCTTGTTGTCATCATCACAAAATAAAATGTCATCACTTTTTTGGGCTAAGTACACTAATGTAGTTTATCATTTTAGCGATATTCCTATTTAGTTATTGGAGTTGGCTAAAAAGACACACTATATTGCAATATGGACACCCTAATCAATTTTTTAAATGTTTTTATTGGCTGAAATTGCATTGTTTTCCAAAAAAGCTAATTATAAAGAGTTAATTATTGGTTGACTTTTTAAAAAGTGGTCAATAGGGTGTCCAAGGGGTGTCTTATTAACAACACCCTTAGTTATTTCCTTAGTAGCCCTTAAATCATTATAGCCCTTAAGTTACTACAGAAATAAAGAAATAATATTCAAGGTCTAATTGCTCTTCTTTTGTATTTTTTTTCAAAACTTTAAGACCTGTAAGGAGAGATGATTTTTCTTTTTTCTTTTTTTTTCTTTTTTTATAAATAAATAAAAAACCTGAAAAACAATATAATGCTTTAATTAAAATAATAATAATAATAATAATTAAATAACTAGATAGATAGTAGAAAAATATAAAATGTTCTCATGTATTTTACCTTATTTTGAATTTAAAAAGACCAAATAATAATTCAAGGTCTAATTGCTAAAATATGTTGTCTTCTTTTGTATTTATTTTTTTTTCAAAAAAAAGAAAAAAAAAACAGAAAAGTAATATAACACTTTAATTAAAATAGAAAATAATAATAATAACAATAATTAAATAACTAGATCGATAATAGAAAAATACAAAATGTTCTCATGTATTTTACCTTATTTTGAATTTAAAAAGACCAAATAAAACACTTTCTTGAAACCACGAGTATGTAAAATATCACAGTTTTCATGGGTTGAAAGGAAGTTCCATTTGGTTTAGCATAATAACATAATAAATTATTGTAACATACCAAAGTTAGAAACAACCAAAGGGCTTTAAGTGAACATAGGTGGACATCCATCGACAATTGTTATTTGTTTTGTGACTTTAGATTAGCACTTATAGTGCATATCCATTAGTTACCAAAAAATTGAAGAGCAAAGAGCAATTGCTACTTGCTTGTCCATCCTTACTTGGTGTTCTACGAGGTAGGTGTAACAAAAGCCCACTTGTGTAGGATTTGATACATTTAACTATCATATTTAATGATAACATTAATGATGAGTTGTCGCTTTAAAACCTTTTTCGGTTGTATGGAAGCCATTTGAGGTTCTAAAGGGCGTAGATACTAGTTGAGCCATTTGGGGCTCTAAAGGGTGTAGATACAAGTTGCCTAGTCCCCCCTTCAATGCAGTCATGATTATGTTTTGTGTATAAACTTGATATATATATTTTTAAATTATTATAATTTGGTGTTTGATGAGAGCATATAAATAATTTATAGTAACTTATAAGTTAGTAGTTTTGAATTTTTAATAAACTATTTGAGATAACTTATTGATAACTTAGTTTATAAATAAATAAAAAAAAAACTAGTTTTTCAACTAGCACGTCTATGAGGTGGTCAACCGTGATGTTCATATAGCAAGAAATATGACACTTATATTGAATTGAAACTTGAAAAATGAGACCTCATTTATGAATTATTATATATTAACTCCTAAAATACATCAAATGTAAGAGTTACGGGCTTTTTTAACAATACATAAAAGATTAAGCCTTTGGCTTAAGTTCTTTTTATTTTATTAAATATAAAATACCATACAGGGCTCAATGCTCCATCAAATGATACAACTTTCTCTTCATCAATGCACCAATCCAAGCTCTTCCCAGCTGAAAATGAAAACTCACAATCAATTGTTGCAATACCATTACAAACATTGCTAAGATATGGGCCCATAAGGCTTTTCATCATCTAAACTACAACATTAACAAGAAATAAAAATAGAAATTAAACAAAGTTAACATCAATAGAGAACACTTTAGGTATTTTTCTTGTTAACCTACTTCACTTATACATTGATGTCGTATCTTTGGTCGAGGGAGATGATGCTAAAGGTGGAATAGGTTGGTTCCTATTAAAATTACTATTTTGGGTTGGAGAACTTATGTGGATGCTTGCTTGCTAGATCTAATCTGGATAAAAAAAACAGTGGATTTGGATTTTATTCTTTATCCTATTTATGAAAATCATGTGGGGTCGGTTGATTTAACAATGGTAGTGTGTAGATGTGGTTGTTTTAACAACTATACGAGCTTACCACAATTCATGGCTTTTTAAATCAAAAGTTCTTAGGAAAGATGCAATGTTTGGAACGTGATTTTGAATTTTGATAAATTATTTGAAATAATTTATTGATAAACTAGTTTATAAGCTAAAAACTAGTTTTTCAACTACCTCGCCAAATAGAACCTATGAGGTGATAAACCATAATGCTCACATGGTTAGAAATATGATATTTATATTAGCTTGAAACTTGAAACCAAGACCTCATTTATGAATTATTATTTATTAATTTCAACTCCTAAAATTCATTGGATGTAAGAGTTATTCAATAGTCCAGAAAAAGATTAATCTTTTGGCTTAATTTTTTTGTTGCTCCTAAAGAATAAAATACCGATCGACAGCTAGTCGACAACCCGATGCTCCATCAAATGATACAACTTTGTCTTCATCGATGCACCAATACAATCTCTTCCCAAATGAAAATGAAAACTCACAATACCATTGCAAACATTAATAAGAGATGGGCCACAAGGCTTTTCATCATATAAACTACAACATTAATTAGGAAAAAAATAGAAAGTAAAACAAGCTAACATCAATAGAGTAGACTCAAGTGTGTTTCTTGTTAACCTAATGGACTTACACATTTGGTCATGGGAGATGGTGCTAAAGGTGGAATATGGAGTAGGTTGGTTCTTATTAAAATTAATATTGAACATATTTTGATTACCTTACCGACAAATCTCAATATGACATGTACTTGACACGCAATAAACAGATGTAGATAAGATATTTCAATACGTTTAATTAAACATGTTGACAAAAGCACAAATATTAAACATGTAAGATTTTGGTCCAAACTTTCAATACAAAAATGAGCATTTATATATGCAATTTCCTTAAATATTTTAAGTAAACTTGGCATGCCCAAATCCAAACCCTAATGTAAATGAAAACCTTATGCCCAAATCCAAACCCTAAAACATCTGGTAAACTTTGAAGCCCCTAATTATCCGCTTGAATCTCATTTGGCAACTTCTTTCACTGTGATTTTCCCTCTTCTAAATTTATTATGAATTTTACCCCCATTGACTTCCAAACTACTATTTATTTTATTGTTTTGAGAATTGACTTTTTCTTTTCCCCCTCCTGACTCATGCTTTTCCAACCTATTTAGTGTTTCAGTCTAATGTGACACACATATTTACAAGATTTAAACCCTAAACCTGACACGACTCAATACGAAAATAAATATGTTGATATGATATTAATTATTTAAACATGTCGACTTATGGTCTAGGCGTCTCAACCTGTTTAAGTGTTTAAGTTTGAACCCAATTGTCTCAACTCATTTAGGTTTGAACCCGACATGACACAATGCATTTGCCAACCCTACCAACTACAATAAATTTATAGTAAAAATGAAAAGAAATTAATGAGGACAAATTTGTAATATGTTAGAACTCAAAGGAAAAGCCTTGGGACATTTTCTTTTTATTCTCATTGACTATTGTATGTATAGAATGTTGAATAGATAAATAATATATGTTGTAAGTAACAACTATATGAACAAAAGTTGTTTCTTTTTATTAAAGACCAAATGAAAGTCTTAATGAAAGTGTAAAGACCATTTCACCCTTCCTAAAAAGACAGAAAACCTTTTTCTTTCCTAACTATCTCTATTAAGTCGTTCTTTCTGCATCAAATCCAAAAAGAAACACACACACACACACACACACACACATATATATATATATATATATATATATATATATATATATATATATATATATATATATATATATATATAATCATGTCCTCATCAAAACCCATTAAGTCAAAACAACAAACATCAACTTATTGTCATTCCTATAAAATAACAATTCAAAACAAATTACATCATAGGCATGTCTAGAGCTCGTAAAACATCTTTAAACTCAAACTCACTTGTGTTTTTGTTAAAACGTTCAACCAATTTGTACCTCGTGTCATTTAAATAAAAAGATTGTGCAGTTTCCAAAAGCCATTTTGCCTCTGAATCGGTTAATTTGCTTGTAAAGACAACATCACCTCTAATAAGAACTAAATCCTTTGTTTCACAAAACTCTTTGTAATGAGAAATAGTGAAGTAAGGAGAAGCTTGAGTTCCTCTTGCTTTGTAATCTTCAAGTCCAGTAAAAATAATATGTGGCATTTGTACTGTTTTACAAATTCATAAATATTAGAAAATAAGACCAAAAAAAAAACTTTTCTAACAAAAAAAAATCAAACCTTGCATAAACATCGTTGTATAACCGCTTCCTTTCCACACTGGAATCACAAAATATCGGCTACAAATTACAAAATAAGTATTTTGATCAGTTTGTGTAGTTGTGTAGGATTCCACAAATTAAAGAATCAAATTTAATAACAACAATAATGATGATAGAGGTGTTTGAAAAACATTGCTTTCAGTTGTCACTTACCAATCAGCAGCTCTGTGTTCAAGCAATTTATACAACTTTGTCTTCATTGATGCACTAATATGACCTCTTCCAATGTGAAACTGAATACAAAGTGTAAACTCACTATCAGAAGGTGAAATAACATTCATAATAGATGGACCCATAAGGCTTATCAATTATCATCAGATATCTTCAGCAATATTATAATGGAAAACAGCTATAATATTCTATCAATCTTTTGTTCCTGAAACTGAGACACCTTTCATTATCTAGATCACAAATAATGGAAATCAGTAGTAAATGGAGTTTCGAATTGTCAGCAAATGTTCTTAATAAATGAGTTGAAATGTCAGACACAACTAGCATGCTCATTAATCTAAGGGAATTGAAATTTAAAGAAAAGAGATAATTTAAAGAAAATTATTGGGATTCAAATGGAGAGAAATCAACAAGTTGGTGAAAGTGAAAGGAACATACATCATCCCAAATTGAAGCTAGATCCTCTGGAGTTTGAAGCTTTGCTCTTTCAACATCAATGAGGGATTCCAATGGCTTGTGCTTCAATGGAGTGAAGCCAGAGGCAAAGCTTGAAAAGCTGTGGGTGGGAATTGAAACCCCTTTGTGAAAGTCCCCTGGAATGGAATGCTTTATTCCCGACTCTCTTCCCACAGAAATGGTGAAAAATGATGAACGACATTCGGCTGAAGATAGTGCGCGTCTTGAGAGTCTGGTTGCTACACGTAGCATCGTGATTCTTCTCTGTTATGCAATGTAAAAGAAAAAGTTATAGATCTTTCAGAGCTATACAGATAAGATATCAAGAAACAAAGTGTATAGTAATAACTATAGATCGATCGCTATTTGACTATTTCCCAATTGAAACGTTTCATGTTTGACATCGACAATCAAAATGCAGCTCTCTAACTGTTGCTACAGAGAGAGAGAAAAAGACATTTCGAAGTTGGATTTGGGTATACTTTAACCTAAAAGCAACACGTGTCTTACACGGGCTTGATCAAACCTCTTACAGGCATTTCGTCGAACAGTTGGAATGCATGATATGTATGCAACATCGGTAATTCAGCAGAAAAGAATCGAAACATGTCACAGTCACGAAATTGAAAAGACTAATTACAAGCGTATAGATCTTTATTCAACAACATACTTTTGATAGATCCACCTAAGCAACTTGTGAAAAAAATGTAAACTTTCCTATAGCTGTGTACATAATAATCACATCAGTAACCTGTACTCTGTTGTTATACAAGAGAGCCAACTGCAGGAGCTGATAAACGGAGAAACGGTGGCCGGAATGAGATGCCGGAGCTTCTTCGCTTGGTGAGAGAGACACAAGGCGTACGATGTCGTTTGAGCAACTTCTCTGTTCTTCGATCGATTCATTCAATCCCGGACCTACAAAGGCTACAACTTGAATTTTTGCGGTCTGGATCTTGAGCCCAATAACTTAAATTTAATCCCAAAGTCAAAGCCCAAGATTTATTCATAAAACAAGAACCCTAATCCATTCTCATCCCTATCTTGGCCAATTTTTGATTAAATTGATGTTTGGGGAGTGCCTTTTAAGTGTCTTTTGATGTTAATGGTGTGATGGACTTATGGAGGAGTTTAATATCATCAAATCAAAGACACCATAAAGCAAATACCAAATCAATGAATAAGACAATGAGATATTACTATAATAGATTTGATAGTCAATTTGTGGTTTTTAGTATTGGTCGTTTATGCAATTGCCGACTTCCATACGACCATATAGGGACCCATATAAATATATCATAAAGTCATATGGGGCACTTGGACAACAATTTTGATATTTTGTGTTTTGGTCTCTATTTGCATTCCAGTGGTTATATGGGGTCCTAAGATTTGTGTAAGAGGTATTACAAGTTTGTATATGTGACTTGATTTGGTTAATCGAGTCGTTTTGGATGTTGCAGGTGTCATCAAGATTTTGACATAGTACTTTCTCACCACATGTCCTATAAAATAATGACTAACAAAAAAACACATTTTATAATAACATATTTAAATTATGATTTTAATGATTTTTTATCATGAGGATCATATCCTATATGGGATGCATACAAAGTCATGGGGAATTGGTGTTTTGATTTTAGTACGACTTGAACATTTGATGTGAGATATGAGGCTGTCCGGAGTGGTCACCAAATCACACGTGGGATGCTGACTTGGACACCTTGGAGATACGTGAACACTGACCCCAGGGTGGGTGGGTTGGCTGTGGCGTGAAGGGTGAGATGGAAGAAGACGCAGAAGATGATTGGCTGCTTGTTTTCGACCATTGCTCATGACAGTTTCCGCTATTAAAAAAATTGAATTAATTATTTCTTTAATTTCTATCTATATATCCATTCACTTACACATAATTTTCAAACTAAAACACACACGTACAATCTTTCAAAACAAACACTCTCTTCTACCTATGGATCCAAACCAAAATACCCTACCCATCCCAGACAATCCAAATGATCCATTATCAAATCTTAGCTACATGCAACTAATAACATCTATAGTTCAACAACAATCTCTATTTATCAATCTTCCATACCACCCACACTACTACTAACACCAACAACCACCACAAATCAATCAACCTCAATTTCAAGCCTTTCAATAACAATATTCTCCGCAATTTCAAGTCCAAACGTCCCAACGCCAACAAACTTCATAACCATCTCAAGTTCCGTTATCTCAACCCATAAACCTCGACAATGACGACGACGGTGAATGGGTTGAAGAAACACAACCAAGTCGTAGAAGGCAAAAAAATCAAAAGATCCAAAAAAAGTACGCAATGGACCGAGGAGGATGAGGAAACTTTAGCTAAAGCTTGGATTTTCATATCACAAGACAGGGATGTCGGCAATGCGAAAACAAGTCAAAGCTTTTGGAATCGTGTTTTAGACCACTTCCACGCTTTATTAGGAAGGAAAATGAGTCGGACATACGACTCGGTCAATGCAAAATGGCGTGTCCTTCGAGCGGCTTGCACCAAATTTAACGACATATTTGATAATTTTAAAAATATGCATAGAAGTTGTAGCAACAATTTCAACATTTTTATAAACCGCGTTGTACCAATACAAAATTACCAACAATGGTAAAACATTTTCCAACCAAAAGCGTAGGAAGTTTGTCGCA
This sequence comes from Lactuca sativa, assembly GCF_002870075.4. Taxonomy (NCBI): domain Eukaryota; kingdom Viridiplantae; phylum Streptophyta; class Magnoliopsida; order Asterales; family Asteraceae; genus Lactuca; species Lactuca sativa. The sequence continues at coordinate 31,909,419 of NC_056629.2, read as the reverse complement.
ATGGTCCAAAATGAGTCATTTATCCGGAAACAACGCATTCAGGATCTACCACCGGTTCCAACAAAAGGCCAAGAACGTCCGAGACAGACATTGGTGTTAACCTCGACCTCAATGATGAGTTCAACGCCACCGAGGGGGAGGATCCACCGGACGTCCAACTTCGTCGACCACCGGAAGGGTAAAGCGAGAAAGGGGTCGTCTTCTAGCGGAAAATCAACCAACGAAGACGTATTAGCGGAGAAAATCGACAAAACTCTAAATTTTTTAGAAATTGTTTTTTTAGTCAACGGAGGAAGCTCGTCGACGACAATTGTCACTCACCGATCTTCAAATTATAAACACGGTGTCGCAACCAAATTTCGACCCAAAAAATTTAAGAGTGTTTTTAAAAATTCAACAAAAAGTTCTCGACAAATGTCGCAACTAGATTCTATGTTTTTATTTTTTTAGTAATTTAGGTTTAATTTCTATGTTATTTTTATGTTTTTTTTTAGTATTTTAGTTTTCAATTTCTATGTGTGTTTTATGTTTTTTTAGTAATTTAAGTTTATTTTTCTATTTTTTTAGGTTTAATTTCCTATGTTTTTTAGTTAACGTAATGTGGTTTCAATTAATGTAAAATATTTTATTATGTTTTTGTTTAATTTAATCATAAAAATATAATAAAATAAAATTGTCGAGTGGTGACTATTTCTTATGTCTAGTGGGTTGGTAGTGAGTTGGTGATGAAGTTGACGTGTCGCAGAGGCGACCGCACTTTTCGGTGAGTTGGTGGTGACCACTCCCTATAGCCTTAGTGACTCTTTGATCACTTTTGTATTGCAATGTGCTATTTGTTTTTAAAATAAGTAACTGAAGCATCTCTGTAACCATTTGCAAAAGAAAACATGGATCACACCTGTATGTGGTCTGTAACCATTTGCAAAAGAAAATATGGATCACACGTATGTGATCTGTAAGATGAAGATTGTTTTTTAAATTCTACAAACTGTTAAAATAAATTAATATTTAAATAAATTATTTTAAAAAATGCTTTTTTCTTCATTAATTTTTATCAATAGTTATATATATATATATATATATATATATATATATATATATATATATATATATATAACTATATTGTTAATTCGAGACAATATTCATGCATAAATAGAATCAGTCAATTGATTCAAATCGTTTTCAAAAAGAAAAAAAATGCTAGGCAAAAATTCATGAAACCATCAAATTATCCTTAAAAAGAGCTAATTGCAATATATATATATATATATATATATATATATATATATATATATATATATATATATATATATATATATATATATATATATATATATATATATATATATATATAGAGGTTTAGGTTCTACGGAAAACAAAAAATCCTAAAAATCATAAAAATGCATAAAAAAATACGTAGAGATCACAAAAAAAAAATTGAATTTTTTTATGAAAAAATCGCTACTTTTACTATAGATTTGTTGAATTTTTTTTTGAAAAAAACCAATTTTTTTTTATAAAAAAAATTGATTTTTTTTCAGCGATTTTGTTAAAAAAGTAGCGATTTTTTCATAAAAAAATTAAAAAAAAAGTTTTGTGACCTCTAAGTTTTTTTTTATGCATTTTAAAGGTTTTTTAGGGTTTTTTTTTTGTTTTCCAAATAATCCTTCCATATAGTCGGTCCATGGGGAGTTCAGAAGGTGTTCAGCCAATGAACATGGCCCATACTTTTTTTTAGCATTTATAGTAAGTTGTGTTCAGTTAAGGGCCTAAATAGAAATTAGGTTTGGTAAGCATCAAGCGACACAACGCAAGGAGGAGCAGGAAAACCAATTTTTTTAGGGAAAAGAAAAAACGCTTCGATTTCTTCTTTTTCACTGATAACGCACGGGTACAAATTAAATCATTCTCATGACAGGAAACAACGAGATTATTATTGCTTAATATCAGTAGGTTTAAGAGGCAATCATCAATCTTACTAGTTACTTCTCCCTTCACGAAATTCTGAAGGCTGAAGCAACGATTTAAGATGCAATCATCAATCTTGAGGTTTCAAAATCAGAAGGTAAAGGATTTTTGAGTTTTGAATTTTTCTGATTTTTTTTCTACTTCGTTTTTTATGGGTTTGTAATAAGAAAGTAAGGAGCTCTTATTTTTTGATTTTGAAGGCATAGACAAAGTATTTTTGAAAACCGAAAGGCAGAAGGAAGTCGGTTTCGAAAATCAGAAGGAATAAAGAAATCAAATTTGATTCTTGAAGGTACAATCAACTCAACTTCTATTTTTTCCTTTTGGGTTTGTTTTTTATTTTTATTTCTGATTATTTATGATTTATAAGAAGTAAATCAGTTTTTTTTTCTTTCATTCTTTTTGAATCCTATTTTCTTGATTTTAGATGCATTGAAGCAAAAATCTTTGAATTGTTAATCTTTCTTTGAGGTTTAGAAGTTTATGATTTTTAGATTTTTTTTAGTTTCAGAAAACTAGAGGGTAACTTTATGATTTCTGATTTTTTAGATAGAAGCAAATTATAGTTTTATTTTTCTCATACTATAATATAACTTGCTGGTTTCATTTTGTTCTTTTTACAGTTTTATTAGAAGCAAATCATCGATCAAAGTTTTATCTTCAGAATCAAGAAGAGAAGCAAATCCACACATCAGAGCATTAGAAGGATTACAGTTTTCAATTTGAAGCAAATTTGCTTTTTTTTTTTTTTTTTTTTTTTTTTTTTTTTTTTTTTGTGTGTGTGTGTGTATTATTTTTTCATGAAAATTTAACTTATGTATTTTACAATAAAAATGAAAAAGTATAATTGGTTTACTTAAATGTTTAGATCTTTCTAGTTTTAGGGCCCATTTTTTGTTAAAATGCACAGGGCCTTCAAAATCTCCCGGCCGACCCTGATATATATATATATATATATATATATATATATATATATATATATATATATATATATATATATATATATATATATATATATATATATATATATATATATATATATATATATATATATATATGCATGAAACCTATCTATGGGAAAATTCAAACAAATGATTCAAAGGTAATCAACACAAAAAATTGAATTTATTAGCATAATCTTTAAACATATGATAATCGAGGTGGTTGAACAAGAATATTTGCTATTGTTTGCTAATTGATATCGTCATTTATATTCATATATTTTATGTGACATATTAGTATTTTTAGCTTTATTTTGGTCTTAAATTAAGATATATGATACTTATTATTTTTAAATTTCATTTTGTAGCCATAAAGACATTCTTGGATTAAAAGGAATTGACATGTACGAAAGTTGGAGTGTTGTAATGGATCAGTAAAAAAAAAGTTATATTGCAAAATATAGAAGTCTGCGACACAGAATATAGAAGATTGTTTACATAATAAACCAGCATATGGATATTTGTGCCAAGCTGACTTGGATAAATCGAGAGTTGGAGGAATCGATAGATTATTATTGGAGCGAGATTTGGAGGAATCAAGAGTTGATACACATTGAATCATTTGGTATGCTTTTATACAATATGTTTAGCAAAGTTTTATGATTTATATTCGTGTTTTCACTTGGGTTATAGGCTAATAACTCTATAATTTTGTTTAGAGTTGATGATCCTCTAGACTATGTGTTTATTTCGATAAATTTGGATTAAAACTAATTGTTTATTCATTATATTTAGTTGATAAAGATCATCATGTGTTAAAGTCATTACATTTACAATTTATTGTCGAGTATTAAAACGTTTGATTAGGGCTCTAAATAACACGACATGGCGTAGCCAAGGCATGTCATGGCGTTGAGACGTGGTGTAGACGTCCCGAAAACGACCTAGGCGGCTATATAAAGCTTGACACTCGAATAACGTGGTAAGGCGTGAAAAGGTGCATGTTTTTGTGTAACACATTTTTTTGGCCACCTATGGAGCCGAGGTTCCAACATGCTTTGCGAGTAGCCATAGTCATTGTAGGTGAACCTTCGTGGCCACAAAGGGGGTTTTTGTTCCTCCTTAGATTTGATCTAAGGATATAACATGTTATTGTAATGCTCATTGACTTTTTGAAAGAATAAATTTTTGTAAAGTTTTATTATGATTGTAAATCGATGACTATATGTTAGATTAAATGTATATTAACATGAGAAAACATTAGGTTTTTGTTAACATATGACTTGCTTATATAATTAGATGATAGTAAAAATATACATACATATATATAAAATTATAAATTATATTAAAATTTTGTTGTCTTGTCACACCTTGAAAAACGTCAAAACATCACCATGTCTTGCAAGGCTTAAGGCTTGTTTATGTTGTCAAGTTATGTCTTATATTATTTATAGCCATGGTTTCGATGAACATTTTATATATGTTTACTTTAATCATTTTGATTTTATGAACATAATATTGTATGTCTAGAGTTTGATAAAAACGTAGAGTCAAATAGTAAATTTGGCAACTCTAACGTGTGAGAATGCATGTGATGACCATTCATATTGTAACACCCCATTTTCCCTACTTCCACAAATTGTAATAATAAGCAGTTATTATGAAATACGGATTAGAAATATGTTACTTTTGAGCCAAAATAATCATCATAAACATGTAGAAGACGTCAATACGATTTTCGTAGATATATTAAACGCTTAAATTCGACTTCATATGAAGAAGTTATGCTTCTTCGAAGTTTCGCTATTAAATCGACACAACTCTGCGTATCGAAAAAGTGAAATTTAGATAGATTGCGTATTAGCCTAAGCAATCTAAATGAAAGTCTTAGAAATCGTAAAACCGAGAGCATGCATATAAAGAACGTCCAAATATGATTATGTATGAGGAAGTTATGATTTTTAGAAGTTTCAACGCAACGGTGTGCGACATAGAAACCAAAATTAAGATCAGTCGATTGTTAGAAAAAGCAATCTAAACGAGTTGAAGATCCCGTCGATATGATTTTTTTCAATATAAAGAAAGCCGACAATGGAGTCCGTATGAAAGAATTATGAATTTTACACGGTCGTCAACAATGTAATCTTCATGGACTGTTAAATTTAAGATCGGACGAGAATTATCCAACAAAGTCTAAATGAAAGTCGTAGTACTCGTCGATAGTTATACGTTGATTTAAATAACGTCAAAAAATGGAGCTCGTATGAGAAAGATACAATTTTTAGAAGATCTGTAATTTTACCTGGCTTGGAAGGTCCAGAGAGAGACACGTAGCAAGCCAGGGTCCATCCAACCCACCTACCAAAAGGCGCGGTGCATTTGATAGGTGGCGCGGTGCGGCCTGCCTGATGTTGTCCTATAAATTGCCTGCAAGTCCCATTCACTCCTCACACCCATTTCTCATACCTCTCTCTTTAGATCCGACTGTTTAGGGAGTTATCGAGAGTTTAAGGAATTCCACCCTTTAGTGAAACTCTAAGGCATCTAAAGGTCGGTGAAATAAAAGTGTTCGGTATCTAATTCCTGCCAACGCAAATCCCAATTTTCACTAGAAACTCATATAAGGTAAGCTGCACTTACTACACCTTAAATGTAAATTATATTTATATTCGTACTCGTTATTATGAATATATAAAAATAAGATTATCAATATTTTCAATTACAATACTGAATGGTCACACTGTCTTGGTTGTTGGATTTCAGGAAAGCTAAAAGCTGAAATGATCCTACCTCCCAACTGTCCTGTCTGGTCTATCCTTATGTGATAGAACTCTCACTATTCATTGAAATTAGTAAAGGATCTAGCCTTTCATTACTAGATTCCCATAGGAACTAATAAACTATAATATTATAGGTAAATCCTCGTTGACGTGTTGCTTTCCAGTTGAATTTTCTGGTTAACTGTTAATCCTATAAGAAATTGTTCAGGTGAGTTCTTCTCATTATATTGTATACTCCATTATGTATCATTTGTATGTTAGGATATAGTTGGCCTGTAGTATGAAGTTAGACCACTAGACTAGCTTAATTAGTTTACTGTCATGTTGAACCATTTGTCTGTTATATGAGTGTTAATATATATATATATATATATATATATATATATATATATATATATATATATATATGTGTGTGTGTGTGTGTGTGTGTGTGAGTTATGGGCATACCAGCTTCGTGTTGAAGGCCAATGTACTTGGGTGGACCAGTGTTACGCTGAAGGAAAAAGGTTGGACCAACTTTACGTTGAAGGCAAAAGGGACAAACCAACTTTATGTTAAAGGTCGTTATGTTTATGCATTGTATCTGTATTGTGGTATGTGGTATCTTGGAGGAATTCACTAAGCCTCATCTTATAGTTGTTGAATATCTTCTTTTCAGGTTGTTCTTCGGATTGAGGAAAGGCTTACGCATAAGTGTACCTGCATCGAAGGCATTAATAAAATATTTTAAGACTTCCGATAAAACTAGCTTTTATAATTAAATATGTGATATAACATGTGTAAGACTTATATTTTGAATAACTAAAAATAAAAATTTTGCCTTGAAAATCGGGACTTTCCAAGTTGGTGTCAGAGCCCTGCTTTAAGAGAATTAGATGAACACTCATGTGATTTCAGAGTCAAACTAAGGATCTGAGTATGAAATAAACAATTTTATAAAAAGAAATTATGCAAAAAGGAAGAAAATGTGATGCGTACAGTCAATCAGAGCTAAAAAAGGAACGTGATTCCCAAAATATCCATATTATTATATCTGTTGATATATGGTCTGTTAGAAACGCATGCTAGTATATACGCTAGGGATATTTTCAGGAATTACAGGAATAAGAATTGTATGATACTTAAGATACCTTATAGCCTAGATAATTATTTGCTAATTGTTGCCTACAACCTATATTGGTGTTGATTAGTTATTCGATAAATACGTTAGGTTACATGCTCCTAGAATTAAAATGTTTGATTTTAGCGGTTAGGTTACATGCTCCTTGAATTAAAATGTTTGACTTTAGCAGCATGCAATCGTATTTCGTCCGATAACTAGTTAGATTCGGTATAAGTTCTTCCTCAGAAAATAGTAGGATGAAGTAGAAGGAATCCTAGGAGAAGAATTTAAGAAAATAATAATTAGGTCCTTATAACACTATGCGTGCGAAAAGACCTAACGATATGTATAACAATTGGGAATTTCCCGCCACCAATTATCACTAAAGATTAACATCAACAGATAATAATGATATAAATTTTCATACCAAAGGAAAATATGATCTATTAAATAATTATAATAGGGTAAAAAATGAGTGACCCAAAAGTTATATCACTTTTTATGATGGTTAGCGTATTTGGAAAGTACACAACAAAGTGATACCAAAGATATAAGCATTGCATAAATTTGACTCCGATTAGAGGAGTTAATATTTCATAAAATATAAAAACCAACTGTGTTAATAAACACTATTAACATCAAAATGACATAAGGAGAACGATTGAGTTTCGGCTAACGTCACAAAAAGGAAAATCGTAGTACTCTAAGAGATAAGTACTTTGAAAGGAAAAAGGTCAAAAACGGAGTTCATATGAAGGAAATACGATTTTTAGAAAATTATAAAATAGGGGTTAAAAATGAAAGTCAAAATCTGGCAACGCGGGTTTAAGGAAAGTTGCAGTACTAGTAGAGAGCTACACAAATATATATAGAGAAGGTAAGAAACAAGATTCATATAAGGAAGATATAAATTTTTATAAAAGATTTAGGGGTGCATGCCTAGTGTGCATCATGCCCGTCGCGCACACCTGACACCCAAATTCTTCAAAGATTAGCGAGACGTGGACCATCAGAAGTGCGACCCGTGGCAAGCTCTGGATGGAGCCATGACGCAAGTGCACGTTGCACATGAAGTGTGTTGCACGCACAACCACTATAAATAGAGGTGCTCAAATTCTGATTTTCTCATCCCAAACACTCTCTATACATTACAAGCTGTTTCAGAGACCCTCCCGATGATGTGAAGCTTCAGATGCAATGACTCGGATGCTTCAAAATATGCTACTAGAGTGAGTTCACGACCCCTATTTTACTATTTTAAATGTTTTACCGCGGGGGGGGGGGGGGATACATTTTTATTAAATAGTTTTATCAAAATATATTTATATTAATAAATATTAAATTGTTTTAAAGCTTAGAGCCTTAGGATAATGTATCTATAGATACTATACCTAGTTATAAGCTATGATATTATGCCTAAGAGATATGATGCCCAATAGTCTACAAAAAGATAATACCTATATCTTATAATGTCCAAATCCCTATGATAACATAATACCTAGAAGTTATGTTGGTCAAATATATGGGTATGCACCGTACTTAGTTGTTACTCTGCCAAAATATCTTGTTTTCAAATAACCATAATTAGGGTATATATATATATATATGTATATATATATATATATATATATATATATGAATACTTATATATACAAAATAATTATGAGGTCTAAAAGATAAAAGATAAATACTTAATGTCAATGTGTTAGTAAGCTGTTATATTCATCCAAAGGCCTTGATTAAATTGGGCATTCCCCGATACCTATAATCGTTAATCTTGTGACAGCTAGGAAGATATGTATAGATTTATATGGGGTCTGGCAACCTCACTTATGATTGCTAACTACAATTCCAGAAAGATAACTTTCTTATTATTCAGTATTCGACGTCCGATGAAACATCAGGAGGGACAAAATTATTAGTCAAACAACGTCGATTATGGGGGCTCATGGTAATACATTAGATCACCTTAGAGATCAGACTACCATTAGGGACGCCTTAGAATGGTAAATAAAATACGTTAAGACTAGATAAATATCCTAAAAGATAATAAGATAGGATCGGTAGGTATCCTAGAAGATAATGAGATAGGATCGATAGATACCCTAAAAAAAATTAAGATAGGATAGTTAGATATTCTCTAAAGATAATAAATTAGGGTTACAAAATATCCTAAAAGATAATAATATAGGAGGTGATATAATAAAACATAGGAAACTAGGAAGCTAAGAATCCCAAAGAGTTTATTATACCTTTACCTCAAAACCTGTGAACTCACCAACATTAAGTTGACGTTTTTCAAAAATCGCATGTCTTCCTAGGATAGAATAAAGATCAAGTCAGGAAAGGATTATCGACATGAAGACTTGTAGATTTTCATTTAGATAGGTAATTATGATTAGCGCTCTGTGATTTGGGAAATGTTTGTACCGTCACCACTCGACATTTCCGCCATCGGCAGGGGAGGGTGTGACAAATTGGTATCAGAGCTAATTGTTATAGCGAATTAGTATTTCTCTAGGAATTATGACTATAGCTTAGGAAATAAAATCCGATTAGTTTTGTTCTCAAACCTATAAACAAAAATATTACTGCTAATTACCCTACTGATAGACTACGTACTGGAGAGGTGCCTAGGCTGGAATTGTCGACTTGGGTTTTTGGATTTCAGAACATCTCTATGCCAAAATGGTCCTGCCAACCGAATTTTCCTACTTGGCTGAACCATACATAGTTTACAAGTACAAAACAATAATAATTGGCAATCTCGAATAACATATACAAATCATACATAAGACAAATATCCAGGATGGTTCGATATGAAAAGGTTGAGTCACTCCTAAAACATAGCCTGATCAACTATGTTTAGTCTTAACTGAACCAATACATCGACTAAATTGGGGATTGATAAACCATAAAACTAAAATCATACAAATATAAACTTGTAAGTACCATAATACAAAGTATCAACCTCAACATACTCATCGTTTCTCTCATACTCAGCCTCCTCGTCCTTCGTACCATCGTCGTCATCATCATCAGTATCCCCATGATGTGTGCCTAAAGGACAAGCACCATCATAATCGGCGCCCTTGTAACGTCCTAAAAATCAGAGTAAAATTTTCATTTTTAAAACATAATTCCATAAATCCATAATTTACCAAAACATTGTTTACAAATCATAATAAGTCAAAGTATTAAATCATGGTATGAATCAACATAAACTACAGGATGATATGTACAATCACGCATTCGCTTTTCCCCGCTTATAAGAAGTACCTAAAACATTGAAATCCAAACTGTAAGCCAAAGCTTAGTGAGCTTTCTAAAATACCTCACACCACAAATAAATACATATACAATACAAGCATGCATACAGGGTTTATTGGTCCTTGACCTCAAGCCAATCGTACCGGGTTTGTTGGTTTACAACACATAGCAGTAAAACCTCAACCCAACCATCTAGGGTTTGTTGGCACATGGCCTCGAACCAACCATCCATATGTCAACATATACACAAACAAATCACACATAGAACTATCATAACAATCCTACATCCTAGGATACATAAAATCAATAAATGGGTCGGCCTTGGTGCCTTAGAGCCATCGACATAGTGAGAGAACTCACCTCCCAGTCTAAAAAGGTCGTTGAACAGGACACTGCTCCGAATATCAGCTCTACCGGTCACCTATTTATCAAATCGTAACCAATCTCAAATATAACTCAAAATACCCTTAGGTCAAACTTGGTCAAATTCTGGTCAAAGTCAAAAAGTCAAACTTGGTCAACAAAGTTGAGTACGCCCAATGTACTCAGTTGGTATGCACAATGTCCACGAGGCTTGACCAAAACAGGCTGGGTTGACCTCGTACGCCCAACGTACCTGGGTTACGCCCAACGTATGTGATGGGGTCTTTTTCTTCTTATTAAGAGCTTAATCCTTAATCTCTTTTGCCCATATTCCAGATTTAGTCTTAATAATATGTCTTTAACCATAAAGTTTCCAAATTTATGGCCTTGTCTGGCTATTAAGTGCCCAAACACAAAAACTCTAACTCCTTAACCCATTAAGATAACCTAGATCATGCATGGAAGGAAACTAACAATCAAGGCTACATTTTTATGTTTCCTAATAGCTCCATAATGGATAAAGTTTCCAAATTTATCCATTTGAATGGTCCAAACAACCAAGATCTAGTAATTAAGTCTCAAAGGGGCCCAAAATTGCATCTTTATCAACTTAATCCATTAAGTCCAAGTATCCAACCTTCAGATCTGAATCAAAATGATGTTTAAATGGATAAAGTTTCTAACTTTTGATGGGTTTTGAGCATTCTAACACTCCTATGGTGTACATGCAACCCTAGAAACCTTGGATCTATGTTTTCTCTAATATTCATGCAAATTTGATTTTTCCAAGGTTCTCATCCTAACTAGCATGGCATGGGGTATTTGTAATATAAAAACTAGTAGAATGACATACCTTTATTGTAGCTTGGATTCCTTGAGACCTTATGAGCCTAGCACCCCAAATGTGATGCCTCAAATGTTTCACACAACACCACAACTCTTGGAATAACTTGAGAGAAGAACACTTTCACTCAAAATCAGCTAGCCCTCCTTGTTCTTGTCTTAGTGGCCGATTTTGCTTACCATGAGGTTCTTTATATAGTGTGTCACATGTAGGGTTACACCATGTAAACCCTAATGTGCATGGATTTTCATTTCCCCCATGATCCATGGGTTTTAACCTCCATGGAGCATCCATGGAGCACCCAATTGGTCCTAGCCCAATCTAGTGAATCATGGACCATAAGCCCACTACATAAGAATGAATGATTTACAAATCAATCCCCATATATTTAATTAGTCACCTTTTGATCACAAAATTAATTCCAAATTAATTCTTGATCAATACTAATTAAATAATATGATTTCATATTAATATATTAGAACTTATAATATATTAACAAACCATAAGTTTCCTTTTCTCATTTTGTCTATCCAATTGTTATGATGCCATGCAACCCAAATGGACCATGCCAATTTGGGTCAAGTACATACTAAATATAGTTATGGACTTAGACACCTTATCCAACAGTCTCCCACTTGGATAAGTCTAATAACTATATTTATAGGTATGACTTCAGGAACCGACCAGCAATCGTAGCTCTTTCAAAGTCTCGTGGAACTAAGATGATGCGTCATTTAAGATAAGTGATCATATAATCCTCTGTTCTAGATATCAACCGGACAAATACATGGAACAAAGTCCTACTTATTGTCCAACAGTTTGTTTCCTGATTTCTGATTTGTTTGACATAGAACTAAACTGAACACATCAATTTGGTTCTGACCGGGCCCGACACATAGGTCAAAACAAAGTCATCGAGGGGCCCATATATCACTTCTAATCCTCAAAGGACTAGAAGGAACATATAAAATTCAACTCATATGCTTGTACTAACTACTTGTTGAATCATACACAAAAGCACGTTTTATAACATCGAGTTGCCGATGCATTTCCGTACAATCAATGCATAACCAACTCATAATCAACAAATCATATCTCTAGGTTTGAAGACTTATATGATATTATCGTCTCACGATCACTCGAGATAAATTCCATGATGTGATACAAGTGAGTGTGGGTTGTATCCAATACTCAGAACTTATGAGCACTCATGAATGTTGTAGCAACTTTTGCTATGTCTAACATATTAGACATCTACAAGCCCAATTCATGACAGTCTTGATTCATACCTACTTCCAACATATGACTGACTGTGGAGAGTTTGAATAAAGTAGTTATTCGGGGAGTCAAAACATGTAAAGTGAAACACAAGAGTAATACTAATCCTATATGGCCCCAAGCACATTTGAGAGTACATAAAACACCTTTTATTTAAACACCGTATTGATTACTCATTATTCATTGTATAATGTTTCAAATAATCAACTTAATACTTGAACCGAAACAATAGTCATGCCATGCTCCAAGCATGCACACTATGTTTGTCCAAACTAGGGTGTTGATCGAGTAATTTTTTCGGGTTTCGGGTAATTCGGGTTTTTCATGTTAATAAAAATACCCGTTACCCGACCCAAATTAAATTCGGGTAATTTGGGTTTGGGTAATTCGGGTATCGACTCGAGTTTAGGTAATTCGGGTATTACCCAAAATATATAATTTTTTTTTGAATTTTATCTGAAAATAAATTTAATGAAATAAATACGTCGTGCTTTATTATCTTGTTTATATAAACAAAGGAAACATAAACGAATTTACTCAAGCTTTGAACATTGAGATTATTTAGTCAATAATACCTGAGATATCAAGTAATTTTTTAACAACTTAATCTAATCTAATAAGATGTTAAAAAAATAAATACTTAAAGATCTTAATTTAAAAGTTTAAAATGTTTAAGATAATTGTAGCCATAAGTTTTGCCATGTTCTGAAGTTTCGTCAAGATAATGAGTTTGTTATTTGCAATAAAAACTATAATCTAGAAAACAATTAAGTTTTACAAAACATGATGATATATAAACAATAACTTTTAATATTACTAGTGTCATATTTTCATAATAAAAGATATTCATGTTTTACAAGAATGATAGTTAGTTTAAGCGTGATCAAACATGATGATCAAATACCTACTATGAAAAGGGATGCCGTAATCATAGTCTCAATTGTTTAGACCTTTGCCATTTCTCACAAGTCCATGTTAGTGTGTCTGTTAACCACACACGCTCCACTAATGACTTTGAGAATGCAAAGATCACAATTGCTATCTACTTAAAAATTTACTTAGTGAAAGCGTTTCCTCACCATCATTTTCATGAATCGGATAGAAACCTAATGAAACTTAGATATTATGGTGTATGTGTTCCTATCCATGTGAATTTGTCAAAACCATAATCACAAGACAAGGTTAGTGACAAATTTAAACTCATATGGACTGAACTTGTTCGTTCTTAATTTCTTGCCACCTGGCAGCACAAGAGCCTACCATTGCTTCCAGGTTGTTATGCAACCAATTGATAATTCTCAGAACTCATATGCAAAGCCAACTTTAACTGGAATGGGTATAGGATCAAGAATATGTCAACAAGATAGGCTATAAACCTCAAGTCGTATGCTAGTGATAAACAATAAGTTTTTATTCTTGATTAGTTCTTGAAACTTTTCAAGATCTTTAAGACTCCCACTGACCTCATGACATATAAGATTCTCTTGTCAAGAACCATTCCTTGACAAAAAAATATTCAAGAGTTAGTGCGGATTCTTATCAAGACAAACACTTCATACAATTAGCCGTAGTTGGTCTTTGTTTTATCCAAAACATCATAATTCACCAATTTCAAATGTACAACAAGAGTAGAAAACATTTTACTCTGCACTTAATAAGTGTTTTAAACCTTCTAAAAATTATGTCAGTCAAGTCTCGATCTTGGAGTGTTACTCTAAGATTTGTTTTGGAACGAAGTATGACTCATCTTCTTGTTTTAACCATTTCAACAATTCATGATTCCTCTTCTTAGCCATAGGAATGCACTAATATGTCCTTAGAGGATCAATTCCGATATGGTTTCTTAATCATTAAGATGGTCGTAAAACATGATACTAAAGTACTCTCCCATCTTTTCAGATTTGAGAAACTTTTATCTTTCTGTCTAATTTGATTCTTCTTATTCGTTCTGCCATACATTGAAACTTTTCCAACGTTTCAGAATTATACTTAAACTTGTAAGTATAACCATATCTACTAAATTTAGTAAATCATGACGAGTAGTTTTATCGATCTTTGTGGTGGACTTGACCAGTGCATAAGAATGTGTACTCGATCCCTTAGTCCTTCACTTGACTCACATATACATGTGAACAAGGAATTAGTCTTAATTTTCCAAAGATGAAAATTCTCATTCATCATACAACACAACTTGCATGATTCCAAGTTTCTGTCTAATTGAAACTTGGGTGATGAGAATCTTTCCTTATTTGGTAAATTTAAACACTACCACAAAAGAAAAAAATCAAATTCATATTTCCAATATTGCTAGAAACATACAAACATCAATTTTTCATAAATGCCATTGCAAGGAGATATAATAAAATAAAACAATTTTTATTTATTTATAAAATGCGGAAAAAACTTTTTCCTTACAATGCAACTCTAAATGAAAACTATGCTATTACATATTTCCTAGCAATCTATCATAACTCCTAAGCAGCAGCTCAAAAATCCGATCTTCGAACCATGCGATTGAAATCCATTGTAACAACGTAAATTTTCAAAATAATTCTTCATTTTTAAACCATATTTTCAATCATCAAAACAATATCAAACAAACTGTATCCAATGTCATCATAACAAACAAACCCCAGAATCTCAAAAGGTCTCAAATACATAAATCCTCTCAGTGTGTACGGATCATGCCGACGCCTTCCCACGATCCTTGCTAGTACCTGAAACACACAACACAACAATTATAAGCATAAATACTTAGTGAGATTCCCAAAATACCACATACAACACATATGCCTTTCTAGGCCATAACTCTGTGGGACCTTCCGATCCATGTGTCTCAGAGGACTTCCGTCCCGAATCCCAGTAGACCTTCCGGTCCTACCCGTATCGACCTTCCGGTCCGTAACCTCCTGACCTTCCGGTCCATATCATCTTGACCTTCCGGTCCTTATCATACATAGCATACATATCACATATCAGCACATAACACATACATCTCATAGCATATAAGACCTTCCGGTCACACATAGGTACCCTTCCGGGTACAGTATAGTGAGAAGACTCACCTCGGGTATCTTGGATAATCTCTCACACGAGAACACTGATCTAGCCCCCGCCTAATCACATAAACAATACTAATAAATAATGGCTCTCAAAGGCTAGATTAAATCCATTCCTACAATCATGCAGAAGGGTAATAGACCTTTTTACCCCTCCCTGACCCAAAAGTCCAAATGTTGACCAAAACCCTAAAAGTCAACAAAAGTCAACCCTCCGGGTTATGCTGTGCGTACCAAATCTGTACGCTGAGCGTACCCGGCGATGTCACAGAATCGGGGAATGCGACCCCTTACGCTGCGCGTACTGGGATTATGCCCCACGTAATTCTCAGTTTCATACTCCTTTAGATTTTGGGTCTTAAACGGTTAAGACACACGTCCAACTTTCAAATATGATTGTCCCTAAGCCTCTTAATCCAGTCGGTGACTTTAAGCCTTTGCATGGCTGTAAAAGTCACCAACACCAATATCATTCCATTTCTAACACTTAAGAGCCCATAACTCAAGCATGACTACATAATTTTTATGGATCTACAACACATATATCACTAAAATGGGATAGATCTAGGTCCATGGAGTCCCTTATGTTCATAAAGTCTCCACCTTTAGGACTTTAACCCTAAAAATGGACCATGAAACACCAAACCAAAATAAAAGGAAAGTTCTGAGCTTTTTACCTCTAAGTGAAGCTCCTCTCTCTGAAGAACTCAGATCCAAGCTTGAACTTCAAACCCTAGCCTCCACAAGCACCTCCCCTTCTTCTTCACTAACACACAAAGGCACTTTTAGCTCAAAAAACTCACATACAAGCTTTAGGATGAAGGAAATGCTCTCTTAGGGTTTCACTCGCTGATATGGTGGCTGAGGATAAGGCCTTAGCATTCCTTTTATAGTGCACAAGCCACAATTTAGGGTTTGCATCTGGGCCCGCTACGCCCAGCATAACCCTAGGTACGCCCAGCGTACCTAGGCGAGTCCGCATCCAACTTAAGCACATGAGTACGTGCAGCGTACTCTCCAGTACGCCCAACGTACTCATTTGCAACATTTTCCACTCAAGGGCTAATTTTGACAACTTGACAAGACAGAGGGGTTAAATAGCTGTACCTGAATTTCAGGATGTTACATCCATCTTCGCGATCAGATTTATCACACTGTTCCTTTAAGTTTCCTTCCCTTTGCTTGATACTGCCAAAAATCAAAATGCAACCTAGTCACATCATGTATTAAGAACCAACAATTAGAAACTTAACATAGTTAGATAGTGTACTTACTTGAAGCATAGTCAAAATTTTTGATTCTTCCTTCTCTTAGATCTTTCAGGTAGTCAGGGAAGCTTCACCACAAATGCCCCTTCTATTGACAATAAAAACATATAGACTCTTTGGAAATGGTACACGAGACTATCACAGACTTAGCCTTTCCCTTTACCTTTTGGTCAACCAGGTTGACTAAGGCCGATCCCTTTCCATTGGGAAGAGAAAGCTTTTCCGGACTTCCAATGTTACCATTATCAATGCCCATGGAAGTTTGAGAAGTAGATCTTCCACCCAAATTTACTTTTTTAGTGCGCCAAAACATTTCTGATTCAGCAACAACAAGCAAATAAGTAAGATCAATAAGGGTCATGTCGTGGTCAGTTACATAGTAGTTCTTAATGAACTCACTATATGACTCAGGAAGTGATTGAAGAACCCAATCAATAGCCAACTTCCTTGTGACTTCGACACCCAACACTCTCAGCTTGTCGATTTGTGTCTTCATCTCTAAGACATGAGAACACACAGGCCTACCATCTTCATGTTTCATTGCAAGTAGGGCTTGAGTGACCTTGAATTTTTCAAGTCTTTGAGCTTGTGGGTCAGGGAGAATAATTAGAGCAGGTAGAAGAAGAGATGTATGATTTCTATGATCCAATCACGGGACATCATCTTCATTAGGAAAGCTTGTTCCAAGAGATTTGGGAAGACCATAGTTGTCTGATCTAGACATCTACAATGGGAGAAATTCAAGTTAGTTGATTTAAGTCCTTAATACAACACCCAATATGAAATATTAAGGCTAGGACCCAACACAATATTTTATAACTTGGAAGAAGGATGCCGTAATCAAAGCTATAAAATATTTGAAGGTAGGCGAACGACGATTCACTAATTTCCACCATGAAAAACGAAATGGGAATTAGGTTTTAATTGGATTGAAACTCCTAGATCTTTTGAGATTCATTGAACTTTTCAATGGCATGTTTAAATCTCAATTGTGCCCTCTCAAGTTTGTGACGGGGATACCGAGGATCACAAACAAGGTGTGAATAACCATGCAGATTAACTTGGTGCCCTTAATTTTATCACCTAATCGATGTGCCGGTTACCCACACGCGCTCCAACGATCTATGATAAACATTAAGTCACCCATTGCCACTCTTACTAGTCCATGTTAGTGTGATGGTTACGCACACACGCTCCACCAACGACTTGGTAAGGTACAAAGTGTAATTTCATGGGTTAGCACCATCTTCACATTTTCCTAAAGTAACTTAGATTGGGAATTTATAAAAGGTTTAGTTACTTTATATTTATCATTATACTTATAATGAGAATTATAGTCCTTGTGCTACCCGTTCGGCTAACAAACCTCCACCAGTCAAGGAAGCGGTGGGTGAGAGTGGACACCCATTAAGTTGCCATTTTATAGGCAACAACCTTATACCCCCTTATAGACCGGCTTCGTGAATGAGGCCTACTAACAGTAAGACTGACTTGCTCTTATACACACACACACACACACACACATATATATATATATATATATATATATATATATATATATATATTATTAACTTATAATGCTATAAAGTATAAGGGTTGAATTTTAACTTTTAAAACTCTAAGGTTTGGGATTAAATTTTTCTAAAGTGACTTTACAATTTCCAAAACTTGAGGGAAAGTTTTGAAACTATTCAAGACTTTTCAACTTCATAACTTATGAGTTTAATGGTCTATTAAAATGAAGACTCTTCATTTTTTTGTAACCTATGGTTCTTTAATGACATTTTAAAGAAATGACCTTTGGTAATCCATAACTTGAGGACAAATTATAGACTCCATCAATAACATTTAAATCAAGAATTACATCATCAAACAATTTGCAAATAATTCCTATGATCTACCAAAACTCATAAGCATAAACATTCATATCAACAATTTCAAGAATCATATAAACATGTATAAAACTTGAAATTTTGATAATAACCATTGAAAATGGATTAGCATAGTCATTACCACATCAAAAACATGTTTTATAAGTCCAAAACAGTTTAGGGTAATGATTCCAGTCCATTTCCAACAGCAAAACTCGAAAATCTGCACACAAGGGCTCCTACTCGCCAAGTGCAAGAACCTACTCGACGAGTAGGATGCATTTTCACTTGGACTCGTCGAGTCCCCCCATGGACTCAGCGAGTTCACTGTAAGATTGCAGAATTTCGACTTTTTTGAAGCAGTTTACATCAAATACAAAGAAAACAAACCTGGGCTCTGATACCACTAATGGGTTTTGGGTATTCTAACACTCCTATGGTGTATATGCAACCCTAGAAACCTTGGATCTATGTTTTCTATAATATTCATGCAATTTTGATTTTTCCAAGGTTCTCATCCTAACTAGCATGGCATGGGGTATTTGTAATATAAAAACTAAAAGAATGACCTACCTTTCTTGTAGCTTGGATTCCTTGAGACCTTATGAGCCTAGCACCCCAAATGTGATGCCTCAAATGTTTCACACAACACCACAACTCTTGGAATAACTTGAGAGAAGAACACTTTCACTCAAAATCAGCTAGCCCTCCTTGTTCTTGTCTTAGTGGCCGATTTTGCTTACCATGAGGTTCTTTATATAGTGTGTCACATGTAGGGTTACACCATGTAAACCCTAATGTGCATGGATTTTCATTTCCCCCATGATCCATGGGTTTTAACCTCCATGGAGCATCCATGGAGCACCCAATTGGTCCTAGCCCAATCTAGTGAATCATGGACCATAAGCCCACTACATAAGAATGAATGATTTACAAATCAATCCCCATATATTTAATTAGTCTCCTTTTGATCACAAAATTAATTCCAAATTAATTCTTGATCAATACTAATTAAATAATAGGATTTCATATTAATATATTAGAACTTATAATATATTAACAACACATAAGTGTCCTTTTCTCATTTTGTCTATCTAATTATTATGATGCCATGCAACCCAAATGGACCATGCCAATTCGGGTCAAGTGCATACTAAATATAGTTATGGACTTAGACACCTTATCCAACAACTTTATCCATAACAAAGTCACAAACTTTCAAGATCTAAAATTTATGCACTGAAATGACCAAAAGCTCATAATATCCAATACTAGATAGATCTAACAATGCATCATCAGATTCAAGCTTTATACCTTTAGAAGAAAGATCAAGGTGAACAAAATCTGGATCTACAAGCAGCAATGCAACCAACACTTCCCCCATGAGATCCTTCTTCTCCAAGATGCACCAAAAACACTGTAAGGCACTTAAAAATACCTACTTTTGCTTATACGGATTAAAATAGGGTTAGGGTTTCAAGGGAGGGTGTTGGAGAGGTGGAGGCTGAGAATGGAATAGGTGTGGGGAAGTTAAGGAGCTTAAATAGGGCTCAAACCATGAAAATAGGGTTTAGGCACTTATTGCGTACGCCCAGCGTACTCGGGGATGCCTTAGTATGCCCAACGTACTTGCACGTATGCCCAACATACACGACTTAACCCAAAACCGTCCTAACTTCAAACGGTCATAACTTCTTCGTTCTAACTGCATGTTCGACAATATTTATATCCACAAAAAGGTATTGAAGATCCCCACAATATTATCTAGATATCTTGGACTAAAAACTTCCCGAAAAAATCCATATTGCATGCAAGAAGTCTGAAACATCACTTTTCCCATTTTGCCCCTTTGACTCCAACACTTACCAAGGGCTTGGATCGCATAACCAATATTATCAACATCTAATAGGGTCTAAAACCTATTCCCTTGAAACATAAGGCCCTTACTTGATCCATTTGGTGCTCATAATCCCGAAATAAGAAACTTATCAAAAGAGGATGTTATATTATGGTTGAGAAGGTGTGGAATAGAAGGAACTGCCCTAGGAAAATATGGATGGTCTATCCCCAGATGTCGCATCACCGCAAAGACCGAAGCCATATTCCAACGACACTCCTCCCGTGCAACAATCAGATACTACAACACATCATGTAAAGTTGGCTCCGGCTGGTCAGTCTCTACATACCTAGGCCTCTGACGTCACACAAAGGCAGGATCAAGGATGTTCTCCGACTCCACCTGTTGAATCAGATCGACAATATCGTCCTACAGAATCCTCCATTGCTACCCCACTCCCCGAACCAACACTCACATCTTCCCGAGAGAGGTAGTACCCAACTCCCGGATAGGTATATGAACCATCCCACTAGTGTCAACCTTATAATATAAGGCCAACCTAGTTACCCAGTGACCCCTGCAGATCCTGCTAAAAGGTGTAGAACCTAGAGCCATGCTAGATAAGTGGAGAGCAAGAGCAAAAAGAAGATAAAGGCAAACCTCTGTTTGAATGAGGCACCACACATAGAAAAGTTCGCATGGGGGAACCTTGTCACACTCCTGTCTGTGACAAATGATAGAAGCGACCAATTGGTGGATCAACCGATAGATAGGAGAACGGAAGACGCTTTCCTTGGCCATTCTGGAAACATAAGTCCCATAAGCGTGGGCCCAAACCTGCATGTAGTTGTACTCATGTGGTTGTGTAGTAATACAATTGTCCATATAAACATAAAAATGAGGACTCAAAGTCTCCTCAGTAGTGTAAATCCGTAGACTCCTCCTCTGCTCGATCAG
Source organism: Lactuca sativa (assembly GCF_002870075.4). NCBI lineage: Eukaryota > Viridiplantae > Streptophyta > Magnoliopsida > Asterales > Asteraceae > Lactuca > Lactuca sativa. Next base: position 31,887,881 of record NC_056629.2, on the reverse strand, counting down.
GCTGCAGGATCGGGATGCGCCTCGCAGGAAAAAGTAAAAGTTGATCGATCTGCCCATCGCGTCGAATCCTTGTTGAAGCAGACCATAGAAAAGAACTCCCATCAGAGCTCCTTGTAGACCATCTCCTGAACCCGACGATCCATCGCCATCCATGGAAGATAAAAAGCTCGGGACCACTATCATACCACAATACACAGGTAAGGAACGGTGCTAATCGAGCCATCAGCCTAAAAGCGTCTGTCAATCACCAGGAAAAAGGCTGGGAATACTAATCTTCTTGGACAGAAGAACAGTAAGGAGAGAAACGAAAGAGCTTCAATCAGGAAGATCATCGGGGAACTCTAGAAAAGGATGTGAAAGCCAGTTTGGAGGTAACTGACTTGCAGCGTGTCGAACTCGTGTAGCCATACCTGTAGAAAAATAGGCCAAAAAGCAGTTAGGAATAAGTTAGAAAAGGTAAAAATTACATTAGGTGTTGAAATGGACCAGACACGCCAGATACGTGTTGCGTGCGAGTGTTATACATTGATTTATGATATGCTGAGTAGAGGATATATATGTATGATTCTATGATAATTGCTGATATGCATAGAATGGTAGATCTGTAGGACCAACTGTGATTTCTGGTTTCATGATTATTTGTCTGTTTATTGTGTATGTTATTTGTTATATGTCGAAATAGGGTTTTGGGTTGAGACTTTACTGCTTTGTGTGTGTATCAAATGACTAGAGGTATTCTAGTCCGATGACCCAGTGAACCCGAGGGTATTCCAGTATGATGACTGAGTGGACCTGTTATATATTGGCATTCCATTCCAATGACTGATTGGGCGATAGGTAATCCAACCTGATAGTTATGGAGCCATGGGTATTCCAGTCTGATGACTGATTGGACCTAGCATGCTTGTTCTTTTATGATATGTGTTTTGTATGGTGGTACTTTGGGGGAAACTCACTAAGCGTTGGCTTATAGTATTTGGTTATAGTTTTAGTTACTTCCGATGATTGTGGGAAGGCGAAGGTGTGACCTTAGACATCCTGATTTTTATGTTGTTGATCTTGGGAGACTCTGTTTTGAACAATGTTTTGAAAAAAATGGTTTTGTAAACACTTTTATTAGTAAATGGGTTGATTTGAGAAGTTTAAATTGGTTGTGATTTTGGAGATGTTACAAGTTGGTATCAGAGCCTTGGTTTGAGCGAATTGGAGGAACACCTGTGTGAATCCAGTCTCAGACTAAGGAACTGCAAAAGTTTTAAAAATGATTTTCAAAGTTATTTTAAAAAATAATAAAGAAAGGATGCGTTGTATACGATCAGCCGAAGCTAGTAAGTATACCTTAAATTACCACACTGTTATATGGTATTATGATATGTTAGAACAACAGTCTAGTGATAGGCTAGGGATCTTTAGGAATTGCATGATTATATGATGCGTGATAGCCTAGGCTTTCTTCTTTATATGGAATTGACATCATTTCTGTAGTTACTTAGTGTATGCATCAAAATTATACATAACTAAAATTTTATAGCCTATGAATATTTGATTTAGCCTTATTTCATGTTCCTTGTTTGGTTGTGGACATTAGGTAGAATCAAGTATTCGACTATCTATAGGATCCAGTGTTATGTATGATTAGCATACATAAGTGATGCAGGGTTGGTGGAAGTTTCATGGATGAGTTATGTGGGGTCAGCCGACCAGTTAAGGGATATATAGCATTCCTATAGGAAGTGAGAATAGGGTGTATGCGTATTTCAGTGAGTATGGTTAGGGTTGTTGTAATGATCTTATGAGACAAATACGGGTAGGTGTAGAAAGTAGTATGGGCCCGTACTACTGGAAGCATAGAACCCGTACGTATAGTAGGGAATTCATAAACCCTAGGGTTTTGTTGGGGTAATGGTTCATATGGTCTCTTTGGTTTATTTTCAATATGGTGGTTACGAGGCAATTTGAGTAAGGATCTAGATGAGGAGTCGGAGCAGATGGTCATGATGGGCCATGATTGACTGAGGACTGGGTTATGGAGATGATTCATAAGGATGTTGTTTCTATTGTCTGGGGGCAGATACCAGAGTTTTTTTGGGTCTATCAATACTGCCATGATGTATTTCTTAGATAACCGATACACTACACTTTCCAAGGTTGCTGCTGCTGCAGCCACCGCGACCATCGTTGTGGTAGGGATTGGCGCTAGGAGAGCCTTTTAGTACCAGGACTTCGACAATACAAATCCCGTGACATTTGACGGTGTTCAAGATCTTATCATTACCATGAGGTGGTTGTCAGATGTTGAAGGATGTTTGTTTACTTGCTCCTGACCAGCCGACCAGAGGGTCAACTACGCTCTAAATCTTCTTAGATTCAAAGAGAAGGATTGGTGGAGACTGATTTTTAGTTCATACACTCCAGAGCAGAGGGCTGCAGTATATTAAGAGCAGTTCTCTAAGATGTTCCGCTCGAGATATGTCCACTGGTGGAGCGAGAGAGGCTGGCTCAGGAGTACTTGGATCTGTGACAGGGGACCGAGTCGATGACTGAGATCACCAAGATGTTTACAGAGAGAGCCATGTTTTTCCCTGAGTTTGTTGCTTCTGAGCAAGCTCAGATGACCCGGTACATGAGCATACTCAAGATAGACATTCGTCAAATTGTGTCTACACAACGTTATGGTTTATTGGTGGAGTTGCAGGAGGCCGCTAGGCGGTGGGAGATCGAGATGGAGCTCCATACGAGGGAACAAAGACAGGCCCCATAACAATCGCAACCTGCGACGAAGCGATTCAAGGCTGCTGATGTTAGATTTGGGAGTTAGAAGGGCCGAACGTGTGGGAAGTGCGGTAAGGTTCATGACGGTGCTTACCGATCTTCTTTTGGATGCCACAAATATGGCAGACAAGGCCACACTTCGAGGGATTACCGTCAGTAGACTTCAGTACCCAACACCAGGATTTGTTATCACTACGACCAGGTTGGCCATGTGAACGCCAACTGTCCCTTGCTTGCTACTAAACAGGCGTAGGCTCTAGCGCAAGCTACTTTGAGGATCACTGATGGGAGCCAGGGCACGACGGAGTCCCGAGGGATCGAGGTCGCGTTTTTTAGCTCACGGCAAAGGAGGCCAGGGTGGTGCCAGACATCGTGACGAGTATTTTTCTATTTATTGTTCCGTCGATTATTGTATGGTATGCTTATATATATATATATATATATATATATATATATATATATATATATATATATATATATATGATTCTGTTAGGTACTTTCCTATTGAACTCTTTGCTTGCTCTTGTGCTTTTTGACTCGGGTGCGAGTTGGTATTTTGTATCCCATATATGTAGTAGGGAGTTTGATATGCCTATTGGGGAGTTAGAGTGTCTGTTGCTGGTTTCTATCACCAACGAACACATAATTTCTACATCCACAGTGTATTGGGGTTGTGTATTGGAGATCTTCAGGGTGCCTTATACGATTCATCTGATTCCTATCCCCATGGGGGATGTATGTGTGATAGTAGGGATAGATTGGTTGAGCAAGTTTGGTGTTATTAAAGACTGCAAGGGCCAGCAAGTAGTAGTTTAAACCCCAATTGGGGGAGAACTCGTTATCTATGGAGAGGATACCAAGGTTGGTTTAGGGTTTTATCCGGCAGCCACAGCTCCATAGTATATTCATCTAGGGATGACAAAAAACCCCATACCCAACGGGGAACTCGAAACCCGCACCCGTTTTGACTGGGGAATCCCCAAGTTGACCGGGGATGGGGATGGGGACGGGGAATCCCCAAATAAAATAAGTGGGGATGGGGATGGGGATGGGGATACCCTTAATCCCCGACCCTGGACCCGCCCCCGACATATATTCATATATAAAAATAATACAGAACATATATTTATAGTACAATTTATAATACATAAAATTTGATCTAAGTAACCTAACTCATTAGTAATTACTTGGTTGAAATTATATTTTTACTTTTTTTTATCTACTTTAAACTCGTGTATATTTCTTTTTCCTCTTTGGTTGATCTATTTTACCTAAAATATCAATTTGATAATTTTTTTCTACTTGATTTTTTATGTATGTATTTAAATTTGGTAGAAAATTTATTTATATTTTTTATGCAATTTATGAGTACTTATATATTTTATAAAATCTTTAAACTTATGATGGTAAAATTGAAATTTAGAGTTTTTTCTTACGTAAAAGTTTGCATGTTAAAAGAGAAATAGAAATCCCCGTTTCCTCGTTGGGGATCCCCAGTCCCCATTGGGGGTGGGGATGGGGGTTTATTCATATTCCCCGATGGGGATGGGGGTGGAGATGGGGATTGGATTGAGGATTCGGGGATAGGGATGGGGATTGGGGTCCCCTGTGTTCCCCGCCCCCGTTGCCATCTCTATATTCATCATAGGTGTATGTGTTATCATGCCTATATGGATGATACTTAGGTGCGAGAGTGGGTCTCGATTTTAGATGTGCCGTTGTTAGGGAGTTTGCCGATGTATTCCTGGAGGAGTTACCCGACGTGCCTCCCGAAAGGTAGGTTGAGTTCAGGATTGATATGGTGCCAAGTGCGGCTCCGATTGCCAAGGCACCATACCACTTGGCACCACCCGAGATGCAAGATTTATCCTCTCAGCTTCTGGAGATGTTAGGCAAGCATTTCATCAGACCGAGCAGTTCACCATGGGGAGCGCCGATATTGTTCGTCAAGAAAAAGGATGGTTTACACCGGATGTGCATTGGTTACTGGGAGTTGAGCAAGTTAACAGTGAAGAACCGTTATCCCCTTTCGCGGAGTGATAACCTCTTTAATCAATTGCAGGGTGCCTCTTAGTTCTCTAAGATCAATATGAGGTCTGTATATCATCAAGTGAGAGTGAGAGGGGAGAATGTAGAGAAGACATCATTTTGGACTCTTTATGGGCATTAAGAGTTTGTGGTGATGCCATTTGGGCTCACCAATGCGCCTACAGTGTTTATGGATTTGATGAATTGAGTGTGCAGGCCGATGCTCGACCGATCTATTATTGTGTTCATTGATGATATCTTGGTGTATTCCAAGACAAGTGAGCAGCACGAGGAGCACCTTCAAGAGCTTTTGGGAGTATTGAGGCGGGAACGGTTGTATGCCAAGTTCTTGAAGTGTGAGTTTTGGTTACGAGAGGTCTAGTTCCTGGGACATCTTCTTAACCAAGATATGATTTTGGTCGATCCGACCCAGATCGAGGCCGTGATGCAGTGGGAGGTTCCAAAATCTCCCTCAGAGATCAGGAGTTTCTTGGGTTCAGCGGGATACTATCAGAGATTTATTCATGACTTCTCTAAGATCGCAGTACCCCTGAGCGGATTTCCGATAGGGCCTTGAGCAGCAGGTTGTTTTTGAGATGCTGCGACAGAGATTATCCGAGGCCACAATGTTGACCCTTCCAGAGGGTGTCCAGGATTTCGTTGTATTTTGTGATGCATCCATCACTAGTTTAGGGGGGATGCTTATGCAGAGGGGACGAGTGATTGCTTACGCTTCTCGAAAGCTGAAGATGCATGAGGCGCAATATCCTACTCATGACCTGGAATTGGTGTTAGTGGTGTTTGCCCTCAAGATTTGGATGCATTATCTTTATGGGGTACTTTGTACCATTTGCACAGATTCCAAGAGTTTGTGATATCTTATGGACCAGCCAAACCTGAACATGAGGCAATGCAGGTGGCTGGACATGGTCAAGGATTGTGACTGCGGGATCCTTTACCATCTGGGTAAAGCGAATGTGGTAGCGGATGCCATGAGCCGCAAGTCATCATAATCTTCAGTTGGAGAGATGTGTATGAGGATATCCGTTGATTCTCCACTTTTGGGTTTGATTAGGGACGCACATGCAGAGGGAGTTAGGAAGGAGAACTGGAAACAAGAGAGGATTAGGGGCGAGATAAACAGGTTTGTCACCGATAGTCGAGGGTTGTTGATCCGGTGTGGTCGGTTTTGTGTTCTAGTTTCTGGTGGGATCAGGCAGATAGTGTTAGAGGAGGCTCATAAGCCTCACTTTTCTATACACCTAGGAGCCATTAAGATGTATTGGGATTTGAGATTGAGTTACTGGTAGCTGTGTATGATGAGGGAGATAGCCTAGTATGTTGAGAGGTGCTTGACCTGCAGGATGTTCAAGGTCGAGAATCAGAGGCGTATGTCGAGCTATAGCCTTTGGAGGTTCCCATATAGAAGTGGGAACATATCACCATGGATTTTATCACTAGCTTGCCAAAGACCGCTAAGGGTGTTGATACTATATGGGTCATTGTGGATCGATTGACCAAGAGTGCCCACTTTTTTGCCATCCGGGAGAGCTCTTCGGCCAAAAAGTTGGCCGATGTGTATGTCCGGTAGATTGTTACTCGTCATGGGGTTTTGGTCTCTATTGTTTCAAACTGAGATGTTCGGTTCACTTTCCGTTTCTGGTAGAAGTTCCACGAGGAATTGGGCATGAGGCTACATTTCAGCATTGCTTATAATCTGCAGACCGACGGTCAGAGTGAGCAGACCATCCCGATACTTGAGGATATGTTGTAGGCTTGTGTCATAGATTTTGATGGGAGTTGGTATTCCTGCATACCTCTTGCAGAGTTCTCCTACAACAACTATCACTCAAGCATTGGTTCCCTGACTTTCGAGCTCTTGTATGGTCGGAGATGTCGTATCCCGGTATGTTGGGGAAAAGTTGGTCACAATGTCATGGGGAGGACCGAAGTAGTCCTTCTGTTGAGTATTTGAGATATTGAAATTGATTTAGCATGTTTGGTTATCCAGGGAAGTCTTTTTGAGGTTAATCGTTTTGTGATTCCCTACGGTGCCTTTACAGTAGAAGTTCTTCATCAAGCTCTTCTAAGGCATTGGTTTTATACTTTTGGTAAATATTTTATATTCCCTATAAATAATCATTAGGTTAGCTTTTGATAAAAGCTTATTCTAGAATAGGGTTTTCTTTGTATGTATATATCATAATCAATATACACAAAACCTTTATCAGATTACTTGCATGTGACGGTGATTGATTCTTGATATTCCACATTCGTTATCTCAAATTTATTCCCAACAAGTGGTATCAGAGCTAGTGGCGAGGGTTCGATTCTCTCAGGGATCAATTTCTGATGGGGGGGATTGTTGGGGGTCAGAAATGGCATCGACCAAGTCCTCGCATGATGGCCTAGAGTGCCGCAATTGAATGTCTGTTCCTGGAGGGCTAAATGCAATATATGGGTTAGGTTGCGCCCTTTCTAACACCAATTGGTTTTAGATCAACCAGTAGCATTGATGCTCAACAAGTGGTATCAGAGAGGGTTCTTGTAGATCTCAATGATTATTGCAAGAATCGATCTTGTTTATGGCGATATTTTTTTCGTGAATCTCACGTTGTTCTTCAAATGTTGTAAGTTTTCTGAAAAGAAAAAGTCTAATATCTCGTATTATTGCAAAATCTTGTTCAGACCTGTCATCTTCTACCCATTCTATCATATGATTTGTTCTTAATTCGTGTTTTGGAAGAAAAAGAAGAAGAATTTCGTGTTTTGTCAAAGTATTTGTGTTCAGATCTACTTTATCTCTCTAGAAACCATCTCAGATCCATTTTCTCTCTCTATAATTCTTATCAAATCTACTTTCTTTCTCTTCAAGTTCTGCCACTTGTTAAAGATCTAATGGATCTTTTGTTCTGTAACTCCATTTTAGAACTTGGATTAAAGGTTACTAAACCAATCTATGGTGTCGACAAAGTGACTATGTTTCATATTCTTGGTGATTATACGTTGAGGAGTGTTACTGAGTTATATAATCTTTTTGTTGATGAGAAAATATCTGAATACGCACGTGTTAATGAACGTGAATTACAAAAGGATGAGAGAATAGCAAAACAATTTTGTATTATCTTAGGACATTTAGATCGAGAAAATAAACAATAGATTTTGAAGATGAAAATAGCTTAAAAGAAAAATGAAGATGTTATTGGTGTTCTTGGTGAAGTTCATAATGTTCCTCATGTTTTTGAAGAAAAGATGACTCTAGATGTTCTTATTGAGGGGGAGTCAAGTGGTTTATGTTTTTCAGAAGTTTTACAATCCGAATCCAGATGTTTTGAAGACGAACCTCATTGCAAAAATTCAGAAGTCGGGAATGTGAAGAAGTTTGGTTCAGTTGGAACTCAAACAGATGATTTTTTATGTTTTGATGATGTTTTTGAAGGAATGAATCCTTACAAAAGCCAATACTTCATGATGTTCAAATTTATCAAACTCCAAAAGTTTGTGTACCAAAGGTTTCTAATGTTCAGATTCGGAAAGATGAAGAGGTTGTTCAGATCCGAAATTCGTTTCTGAAGCCTAGAAATCAGAAAAGAAAGCAGAAGAAGAACAACAAGAAAAAGAGTAAAATGAAGAAGGTTTGGATGCCCAAGGTATAAGTACCTAATGCATGTGAAAAGATTCAGAAAGCTGAAGTCAAGAATGTTCAAAGAAAATTCAATTTTTCTTCAGATGAATATGTTAGAAGTTGGAGAAAAGAGAAAAGAGAATTTAGTTGGTTTAATGAAATCTATGGAAATTTTTGTTTTCCAATTAAAAAGCAGGTATTATTTTCTGAAGATGATTGATTCTCTTCAAATAAATGAGTGTGCAAGAAACCAACTTCAATCTTGAATCTTAAATGAGTTCCAAAAGTTTCATACAAGTTGTCCTTTATATAAAAAAAAAAGAAAGAAAAGGCAACATTATCTTGTGAAAGCTTACGAAAATTGAGTAAAAAAGAAGAAATTTTGTTGAATAAAATCAATTTTTATTGATTTTTAATGGTTGAAAATGACAAAATTTGAAAAAGTTGGAAAATGTGGTGAAAAATGACATTTTCTGCAAAAAGAGGGCTGTCATCTGACACTTTTCAGCAAAAAGGGTGCAAGCTGTCAATTCACTATAACAGGAGTGTCAGATTTGGGAATTTTGGAAAAATAGGGGTAGATTCGGAGTTATTAACGAAAAGAGATTGTTTTTGAAATTTGGGTAAGAACTGCGAATTCATTAAACCATTAAGGGTTAATTTCGGATTTTATCAGGAACTCGTGTGAGTGGACTCGTTATTCGACGTCGACTGTAGGAATAGGAATATCCATTGGACATCCGAAATTGATTCAAACTCCGAGCATTCGGAACAATTCACAATCGGACTCGTTTTTCCTACGAACGTTCGGAACCAATTGATTCGGAGTTTGGAATCTTTGAAACGGAGTTGACGAACAACACAAGATGCGAAAGTCACAGTCTCGGAATTTCTAATCGGAACTGGAAATCAAATCCGAAACTGCTACGTTCGGAGTTCACTGTTCATCTCCGAACGTTCGGAGGCATTCACAGTGCTAGGTTCGGAGGTTGCAATCGATTCGCAATCGGTGTTTCTGTCTCAAAATTGAAATTGCATTCGGAGTTCTGGGATTAAAAAACTGCATTCGGAGCTGATCATCAGAGGGGCTAAAGATTCGCAATCGATTCGGAATCGGAGTTTACTGGCATCGGAAGTTTGAAATTGAAATTCATTGATCGGAATTTCATGAGTATCTGGTTTAGAAACTAAAATCGGAAGTTTCAATATGAATGAATTTTGATTTGATTTCGGAATTTGATCTCGTAATTAAATCACGAGTTTTCTGGTCTTCATATCTCGTCGTTATTATTAATGGTGATCGGAACCAACGACATTGAAGATTGATTTCGTTTTACAAGCTTTTCATTATCGGAAATTTTCTTTCACGTATTTGATTTTGACTCTACAAAGTCAAAGAATGTGTTGATCTCCGTTCATATGAAGATCGTGGCTTTCTTTCAAGATTCAGCCCTCAGAGTTCGGTAAACTTAACAATTTCAACCCAAAATTTTAGATTCCTTTACAATTTCTTGGATTTTACCACTTTTCACCCTGCTTTCCAAAATATTTTCATTTCTTATCCTTTTCTTTGGTCTTAATCTTTTCAAACCCATTCTCAATAATTGCTTCTTATTCTATTCTTTTTGTCTAATATTTAAAAATCGAAAAATACAAAATTAATTTTTCGTTATTTTTCTGGTTTTAATTTTTGAGAATTGCGAATATTCTATAAGAATTTATTTTATCAAATCTGACGGGTTTTGAAGATCAATTTTGGCAAGCTCGCTCCTTATGACAGATAGGTCTGACAATCGTGTTGTGTTCGGGTTGGTGTGTTGCGGGTTGGCGGGTCAAAATATGCCAACCCAAATACGACCCATCTAAATATACATGTCATGGGTTGGCGGGTTTTGAACATAAACCCATATATGACCCGCCAACGCATTTATTTATATCGGTTCACAGGTTGGCGGGTTCATGGGTCAGATTTGGGTTCGTTGGTCAGATTCTATAAATAAAATTGACAATTAAACATGAATAAATTCTTGATGGTTGATTCAAACATATCTGAATTTTTATACATTTAAGTCTTAAACATCCAAATGAAAATCAAAAACATTCATAGACACATGTTAAAACCAAACATTAATACAAACATAGATAATTCAAGTGCTAAAGTAATACCTACAATTCCCATTTTTTTTCTCCCAAAAAACAAAGTCAATTCTCCAACACCGTTTCGATACATGATTTCGATCACATAGTAACAGAGGGGAGACTGGAAGTCTGGAAGAGGGAGATACACTCATACGTGATTTGATTTTGAGATTATTATTTAGGGCAAATGGGCAACATGGTTACAGACTTAGCCTTACAAGTTACGACTTATGACCTTCGGCCATCCACCACGAGTCAAAATGTCAAAACAGTCAAATGGTCTATAAATCAATGGTATGTATTATATAATACTTATTAAATATTAATACTTGATACATAAATACACTTAAAAATAAAATAATTTTTTTTATTAAAAATATAAACGGGTTGGCGGGTCAACCTGTTTATTTTTTTGAGAAACCCATATATGAACCGTTTAATAAATGGGTTGGCGGGTTAGCAGGTTGGTGGGTTGAAAAACTCAGCTCAAACCCATTTATTTTGTCTCGTGTTGTGGGTCGTGTCAAGAATTGTCAGCCCTAAAGACAGAGCTGGTTTTACGACTCACTATATGAGCTAGCGAAAATTGTTGGTGATTCTTCATTACTTTCTGGATTCTCTCAATGGTATTTGTTGACGATTCAAGGGGGAGTGATGATTATTCAATGGGGAGTTCGTATTTGGAAGATATTATTTGTTTCTCTCGCTTTGAAGACCCCATGGGCAGATGAGTCTCACAATTTAGGTGGGGGGGGGGGGGGGGGATGCCTAGAAGATCGAAAATCGTGATCTTCATCAGTTTCATCATCCAGGGGGAGATTGTTGAGTATTTGGGATATGGAAATTGATTTGGCATGTTTGGTTATTTAGGGAAGTCTTTTTAGGGTTAATCGTTTTGTGATTCCCTACGGTGCCTTTACAGTAGAAGTTCCTCACCTAGCTATTCTAAGGCATTGGTTTTATATTTTTGGTAAATATTTTATGTTCCCTATAAATAATCATTAGGTTAGCTTTTGATAAAAGCTTTTTCTAGATTAGAGTTTTCTTTGTACGTTTATATCATAATAAATATACAGAAAACCTTTATCAGATTACTTGCATGTGATGGTGATTGATTCTTGATTGTTCTTGATATTCCATATTCGTCATCTCGGATTTATTCCCAACACCTTTAGACCTCGGGGCTTATTCAACAGATTAGGCAGAGATAGTAGACAACTCAGAGTCGGAAAAAGAGTTATGCCGACCGGTGTGACATCCCCATTTTCACGGCCAAAAAAGACCGATTTGTTTATGCTTTATTTTCAAATCACAGTAACTTTTTAAAGAAAAGTGTTGCAAAATTTGTTCCCCGAAAAACATGATAAATATGTTATCAAAGCATTTTCGAAGAAATTTATTTATTCATTTTAAAACTTTGGGATGTCATCGTCAATACAAAAACATAAGCATAAACAGAACTTACATTTATTTACACTAGGGATCTACATCTCTTTAATCTCTTGGTGTAGTGCAACTTTATATCGACACCTATGATACAAATAAACTGAGTGGGTCAGTTTGGGAAACCTGGTGAGTATATAAGGTTTTCAACCCACAATAATATAGTTATTATGTTTAAACATTAAAAAAATCAACCCAATTACCCATCCCCACTATTTTCTCTACTCTTAAGGATCTACCCTAAGAATCAACCAGTCTTTATTCATTCATTCCTAAGGATTGTCCTAAGGAATAGGCACGAAGTCCATCGTCGCCAGGGTTATATAACAGACACTAAATCCATAGTTACTAGGGTTTATCCGATGGGCGCTAAGTCCATATCTACCAGGATTTATCTCATTTATCGACAATATTATTTACCAGAGTCCACCCGTAATACATGTCAATGGGTTTTTAGAGTACACTGGGTGAACATATCGTTCAGAACACCTACAAGTTGCGAGCCTGCTAGTGTTCCATCGGACCGTCTAGAATAGTACGTGGTTGTCATCCATACTCTGCTAGATGACGGGGCCAACGCTTGGGTAAAGGCTTGTTAGGTGTGTCAAACCCAACAAATAATGGGGTACAATAGACTCCAAATACACTGCTTTAATGCACTAAAAAGTAGTACAAGGCAAGCAGGGTCGAACCACAGAGACACGGGACAAAAGTCTATACCTTTTTGCACAAGGTACTTTGGTCACAGATGGGGGTTTTGTTTGCAAAAGTCAAATAATAAAAAAATAACAATCAACTTTGAAACATGTAGAAAATGAAATAGATTTGTAAACAAGTTGTAAAAGTGCTTCCAATTCTAGTTCTCTATGTTGTCATTTAACCTGATTATGACTTGATGTAATTTGTGATTGCTATTCTAAGTTGGTACTGAAATATATTAACACGCTCTAATACCTCTTGCTTTCCAAATTATCTAACCAAAACACGCTCTTTGACTAGACCTAGCTTTACTAATTCAACCTAAACACGCTCTTAGATTGTATTGAAAAATTGCATTAAGTTTTGTACAAGCTTCCCAACAATGTTAATTTCTTCTCATAAGCTCGGAAGTATGAAAACATGTGATATATGTTTTACAATAATAAAACTTATTTCTTGTCACCAATTATTAACTCAATAGAATGATTAGGCGCCCTAAAAGTTAATTAACTGCACAAAAATTCAATACATGAAAGTGGCCAATCAAACACAAACCAAATTCAAGGATTCTAGTTTAAACAAAAACATAATCACTAGAATAGAATCACAAATCGAACATCAAATCATATGCTTCAAGTCAAGCAATCAACATGTTTTGAACAAGAATTAGAGACTAGGGTTTCTTAGCCACACATGGATAAGAACAAATCAAACAAGAATAAATATGGAATTGCAATGTTTAATTCTTACTAAAATGAAATCAAAAGTGTTTGCAATGATTAGGTCTTCTCAAAAGCTTTGAGAAATCTCCCAAAATTGCCCTAGATCGCCAGAAACTGCTCCCAAAACCGTTCTCTCTTCAAATGACGTCTTTCTCCTGTTTTAATTAAAGTTCGCATGACTTGCCATAAGGCCATGCGTTTTTAGCATGGCCATGCCTTTTGCCCATGTGTTTTTGGCAAGGCCATTTGTCATGACCATGTGTTTTTGGCATGGCCCATGCTTTTTGCTAGGAAGCAAATACATCTTCACTGTGGCTCCCTCTTCAGTCTAGCTTCACCATGCGTCATGTTGCTCAAATATGAGATGATAAAGGACAAACACGACCTGTGTCAATGTGACAAGAACCGCATTTTAAACGTAATCCTTTGCTATGATGACAATGCAACAATGACTCGGGTTAATGCTTTCATGTATTCTGCCATGGAATGACCGGTTCATCTTCTCTTCATGTTCCAAAGCTCCATGCTCCAAGCATCCATGCATCCAAGCTCCACGTTCCATGCTCCATAATGCCTGCAAAATAAATCAAAAATAGTGAAGTACCATGCATTCTTAATGAAATATGCAATTACCCTAATAATCAACTAAATGCAAGAATTATGAAGTAGAATGCTATAAAAAGACGGAAATGAACATGCAAAATAGGTGCATAAAATGCACCTATCAAACCTCCCGAAGCTTAGACCTTTCTTGTCCTCAAGAAAGAACAAAATTGAGAATCTACCTAGAGAAGATGATAGGTGACTAAAAAGAAACTAGGATGAAAAGTGTGGAAGGAACGAAAAGGACTAAATGGAATTAAGAGTGCATGCATGCAATAAAATAAGAACTAATGAAAATAACATATGTACAAAAAGATTTTTTTTCAAACATTAATGCAATAAATAAAACAAAATGAACATATTCAATCCAATTAACCTCATTATGTCATACAGTCAAAGGTGTACCTGTCGGGTCTTGAGATAACTTGACATTAACCCCACAAAAATATATAACATGTAAAACAAGGTTTTTAGCCATTCCCTAACGCAACTCAACAAAATCAAAAGTTACAACACTTGTTCACTTTTACAGGTATTGGGTTAGCACATGGAACAAATTATGGTCTTACTCTTGTGAAAACATGTGATGCAAAATATGCTCATTTTCATTTTTCAAAACATGACAATGACCGACTCCAGCTATTTGTTGGCTAACAACAATCTTTTTCTAAAAAAATATTTTCTAAAAATTCCATAATATTTACCCAGATTAGTTATATGTTTCAAACCACTTACACCAGTCAAAGTAGTTTACAGTCAGTCCCAATGTTTACAGCCAAACATTTTTTTTTTCAAACACATTATTCAATTAAACTATAAACATAAATATATACAAACTATCTAATTATATCTTTCTACAAATAAAGCTCATGACTTTATTTGAAATCCATGTAACGGGCTTCCAACCAACACATCCAAATCAGATGACCTTAGTGTGCTAGATTTAAAGGGATCCCTCGGGTTTACTTGCCCGAACCTCAAAGGCCACAAATTAGCTTTATTTGTTATTATTAAGTTCATGACTTTCTATGGAACCCGTGTAGCGAACTTTCAACCCAGTCAGTCCCAAACAATTTTGCTTTAGGCAATTAGGTGTAGAACACCCCTCGGGGTTTACTTATTCGAGTCCCAAAGGTCACAGATTAACTTAATAATAATAATTTTTTTATTATTTTTTTGTTTTATTATTATTTATTTATTTATTTATTATTTTTTTTATCTTGTTTTCCAGGTTTATTTCCTTATATTTTCATCTTGACTCTTTTAGGGGAACTGATGTAAATGCACAAAGACCCGTAAGTATAGTTGGAAACAATGTCCCCAAGCAGGGTATTTAGAAGGGAGTAAGTAGAAAATACTTTTTAGAGTGTTGGAGGATTCGAGTCACTGAAATTTTATATTCATTTTATGACTCTTTTGAATTTGGAGTTTGGATATGAAAGAGTTATACTACTCATAAGACCGATCGTGTGTTCCAAGGGCTAAACTATATCTGTCGTTATGCTTCAGTGTTGATAACCTTATCATTTTTTGTTTTGCATGAGTAGCTTCGGGAGACGTGTTCGTATGAGATTAGGTTGCTTCAAGCTTTTGAATGAAAAACGAACAAGTTCTAATCTCAAGCCACGACTAATTTACCACTTCAACTTATTCAAGAAGATTAGGTTTCTTTAGATTGAATGTTTTTTTTTAATTTTTTTTTGTATGCTTTGAAATAAATGCATGAGAAAATGAAAGTAAGAAAAGTAAATTTTTTTTGATGAAATTCATGTGGAAACTAGAGGCTAATGTACAAAGACCCCTCCCCAAGCTTAAGATTAAGCATCATCTGCGATGCTCGGAGAGGGTAGGGCAACCTACTAAGATATGAATGTATAACTATATAGAACATATGAATGGATTCTCAACAATTCTAGTCAAACAATATTAGGATTCATGCATCAAACTTAAGATATGGAAGGAATGTACCATTCAAATACTTGAATTTGTGATGTGTGCTTGACTTTTTCACTTCATCTTCAACCTCAAGAAAGCTTGAACTCTTCAATGGTGGAATGCCTAATTGGATGAAAGCTGCCAAGTTTCCTTCCCAAAAGCACCTACCCAAGCTTGTTCTTCAAACCCTATACAATAATTTTGAAACTCAATATAAGAATCAATTCAAACTTTACAAATCAAGAACTAGGGTTTATGAAGAAAAATCTGATTTTTACCCACTAATGGATGAATTCGACCTAGATGATGAATGAAGTGAAGTTAGGAAGCGATAGTAACATACCTTGGTGGCTTAATCTCAGATTAATTGAAAGAAAAATTGTGCCCTAGACTAGGGTTTAGAGGTTCGGCCGAGGAGTGATAGAGAAGGGAGAAGAAGCGCACGATCGTGAGGGATAGAGAACTATAGAGAATTGAGCGTGAGGTAGAGGTAAATCAAAAACGCATGGGCCGTGAGTTTTTAGATGTGCCCATGTAGTTTTTTTTAAGGCCGTGCTCTTTTTTTTGTTTGAAAAGTTGCGATCAAAAGGCATGGGTGATTTCAGCCCATGCGTTTTTGTCCTTGCCCGTGCATTTTTAACATGGTCTAATGTTAGGCCATGCTTTTTTAGCATGACCCATGCGTTTTTAGAGATAGCCCATGCTAATTTATTTTTTCCTTTGAAACTTACGATAGCCACACATGGTCTAAAATCAGGCCATGCGTTTTTGAGTCTTGCCCATGCCAATTTCACATGCCCATGCTTTTCTTTCTGTAATTCTAAAAATCACGTTTTTTTTAAATGTTAACCTCACAAAAACGTTTTCTTTTGTACACATGCATCCCTCTCAATCTTGTAGATAGTTTTTTTTTTTTTTTTTTTTTTTTTTTTTTTTTTTTTTTTTTTTTTTTTTTTTGCAAGGGACTCTAAAAAGACTTAAAAACATTGCAACACAATAAAGTAAATAAAAAAGAATAGGAAGAAAAATACTCCCCGAGTTGCCTCTCGGTTAGCCGCCCTTTTTTTCAATTCTTTGGCTCGACTTGGCCCTTGAAATATGTTATTCTTTGAATATTGGGGGTTTCCAACTCAATGAACTTTTTGCCGCCTCCTTCAATGGAACACGTATCTTATACTTGACTTTCTTTTTGCATGGGAACCATGTTGGACTTAGACCCTTAATGACAACAATCGTCCAGCCGGCCCGTTTCTTGTACTTGTCTAGTAAGGTGGTAAAATCTTCCTTCTTTGACAAGGTGGTCGATTTGATGACCGGTTGGGTGTCTTCCTTCTCGGGGTACATATCCCTTGAAGGGTCCAAAAAATGTATCGTTTTCGGCTCTTGTGGTTGGTCTACCGGCGAAAGGAGTTTCTCATTGGTAATTGGTGGCTCAGCCTCTTTTTTGTCAACCTCCAACTCCTCCTCTACAACTTCCATGTCAGCATTCTTAATTTCTACTTCTTCCTTGACAACCTTTTCCACTTTTACTTCTTCCTCCTCTTCCCCATCTTCAAATTGCAATGTTGGGTCATCAAAATTTTTCCCATCGTTCAAGGTCATGGCAGAAACGGTATGCCTTGGGTTCTCTTCAGTCTGCAATGGTAATTTTCCTTGAGTTTCTAATATACTCACAGATTGAGCAAGTTGTGCAATTTGTTCCTCTAAGCTTTTGAGGCTAGCTTTGGTTGTTTCCTGGAAGATTTGGGTAGTAGTGGCAATGCTTTTCACAATGTCTTCCAAAGACATGCTCAAAGTTTCAGCTTGTTGGGGAGGTACAAAATATGGTTGTTGGAACTGTGGAGTTGGTTGGTATTGGTCATTTCCCAAGCTTGATATGGGTTTTGGCATTGGTTGTTTCCCTAAGCTAGGTTGTTTTCCCACCGTTGATCATGTTGAGGTTGATCGTGACTCCATTGATTTGGCCAGTAGTAGCTTCCCCTTTCCTGCACTTCCACCCATTCTCCTTGTAAATACAGACACATATCAGTATGATGTCTATTTTGAGTGCAAAAATTGCAAGGAATAGGCGTAGGTTGCACACTTTGGTCATTGCCAATCATCATAACTAACTGAGCTAGCTCAGAAAGTTGGTCTTCAATGTAAGTAGTATTCATCTATGAGTGAAACTTTCAGTTTTTTTATAGAGATGTACCTGATCACAAAAATCTTGGCATAAACAATTAGTAACACCGTGCCCCCGGCAATGGTGCCAATTTGTTAGGTGTGTCAAACCCAACAAATAAAGGGGTACAATAGACTCCAAATACACTGCTTTAATGCACTAAAAAGTAGTACAAGGCAAGCAGGGTCAAACCACAGAGACACGGGACAAAAGTCTATACCTTTTTGCACAAGGTACTTTGGTCACAGATGGGGGTTTTGTTTGCAAAAGTCAAATAATAAAAAAATAACAATCAACTTTGAAACATGCAGAAAATGAAATAGATTTGTAAACAAGTTGTAAAAGTGCTTCCAATTCTAGTTCTCTATGTTGTCATTTAACCTGATTATGACTTGATGTAATTTGTGATTGCTATTCTAAGTTGGTACTGAAATATATTAACACGCTCTAATACCTCTCGCTTGCCAAATTATCTAACCAAAACACGCTCTTTGACTAGACCTAGCTTTACTAATTCAACCTAAACACGCTCTTAGATTGTATTGAAAAATTGCATTATGTTATGTACAAGCTTCCCAACAATGCTAATTTCTTCTCATACGCTCAGAAGTATGAAAACATGTGATATATGTTTTACAATAAGAAAACTTATTGCTTGTCACCAATTATTAACTCAATAGAACGATTAGGCGCCCTAAAAGTTAATTAACTGCACAAAAATTCAATTCATGAAAGTGGCCAATCAAACACAAACCAAATTCAAGGATTCTAGTTTAAACAAAAACATAATCACTAGAATAGAATCACAAATCAAAAATCAAATCATATGCTTCAAGTCAAGCAATCAACATGTTTTGAACAAGAATTAGAGACTAGGGTTTCTTAGCCACACATGGCTAAGAACAAATCAAACAAGAATAAAGATGGAATTTAATTCTTACTAAAATGAAATCAAAAGTGTTTGCAATGATTAGGTCTTCTCAAAAGCTTTGAGAAATCTCCCAAAATTGCCCTAGATCGCCAGAAACTGTTCCCAAAACCGTTCTCTCTTCAAATGACGTCTTTCTCCTGTTTTAATTAAAGTTCACATGACTTGCCATAAGGCCATGCATTTTTAGCATGGCCATGCCTTTTGCCCATGTGTTTTTGGCAAGGCCATTTGTCATGACCATGTGTTTTTGGCATGGCCCATGCTTTTTTCTAGGAATCAAATACATCTTCACTGTGGCTCCCTCTTCAGTCTAGCTCCACCACGCGTCATGTTGCTCAAATATGAGATGATAAAGGACAAACCCGACCCGTGTCAATGTGACAAGAACCGCATTTTAAACGTAATCTTTTGCTATGATGACAATGCAACAATGACTCGGGTTAATGCTTTCATGTATTCTGCCATGGAATGACCGGTTCATCTTCTCTTCATGTTCCAAAGCTCCATGCTCCAAGCATCCAAGCATCCATGCATCCAAGCTCCACGTTCCATGCTCCATAATGCCTGCAAAATAAATCAAAAATAGCGAAGTACCAGGCATTCTTAATAAAATATGCAATTACCCTAATAATGAACTAAATGCAAGAATTATGAAGTAGAATGCTATAAAAAGACGGAAATAAACATGCAAAATAGGTGCATAAAATGCACCTATCAAGGCTTCTCTCATTTTCACCTCTCACCCTCTCTCATGTTCTATATCACCTTTCATCTCATCCTCCAACTCACCTTTCTTCCCACACCAACTATTTCATCTGTCCATGTTCTACCCAACATATATGTAGATCTAAAATACATATACAACTTAGATATGAAGAAAAGGTTTAGATCTGAAAAGAAAATACAATATACAGTTTAGATCTGAAAAGAAATTACATATATAGTTCAGATCTAAAGAAAAGTTTTAGATCTGAAAAGAAAATACATATACAGTTTAGATTTGAAAAGAAAACACATATACAGTTCAGATCTGAAGAAAAAGGTTTAGATCTGAAAAGAAAATACATGTACAGTTCAGATCTGAAGAAAAGGTTTAGATCTGAAAAGAAAATACATATACGGTTCAGATATGAAGAAAGGGTTTAGATCTAAAAAGAAAATACATATACAGCTCAGATCTGAAGAAAATAAAAGTTAAATCTTTCTTCCAGCATAGATCTCAAGATAAACAGATATTATGCACACATAGCATGTAATTTATATAAAATACTTCATATCTATGTGTAAGATGAAAGTAACTATGCACTCACTTGATAAGGTGGTGATTCCAACTTGAACAACGCTTCGCTTCATAAAAATATGATTTCCTTTGACAAAACCGGGAGGTTTGTTTGAAAACCCGATTCTGCATGGGAAGAGTTTCAAACCGAAAAACTTTTTTTCTCAAAGCCTTCGGGCGCTCCGGGGCTTTCTTCTAGTGCTAGGGAGGTTTCCTATGCTTCGGGGGTGTTTAGGGAGGCTTAGAGAGAGGGAGAGAGAGTAGAGAGAGCAAGACAGAAGTTTGAGGTGTGAGAAATGAGGCTACCTCACACCCCCTTTTATAGGGCCGAGGCTTTGGATTACGATGGGCATACCCTCGGTGGTACGCTACGCATAGAGACACGTGTCCAAAATATGGTGGGCGATGTGGCTCGCTTTGGAACCACTCAAAAGAAGACCGTCGGGCGTACCTTCGGTCTACGTGGGGCGTCGGAAGCATACGCGGGGAGTCCGAAGAGACAGGTGTTAGCATCCGAGTGTGAGAACGTGGGGAGTAAGGGAGGGTCCGAATTATGCCACATCATCACTTCTCGCAACAACCCACCTCTAATTTCTAAATTCCGTAACTTTCACATACAAGCTCCATTTTTGACGTTCTTTATATCCACACATAGGTGGGACCGTACTCTACAACTTTCGTTTAGACTCCATCGGCTAATTTCAACTTTGTTTTTAAAGTTATATTTTTAACAGGTCGGGACAGGAAAAGTATGTTAAAAATTTATAACTTCTTCATCCGATGTCCATTTTCATCTGTCTTTTTACCGTTGAGCTACTATTAACGAGATCTTCGATTCTCGTTTAGGTTGTGTCGGCTAAAAATCGGTCGATCTACTATTCAAACTCCGGGCTACATGCTGCTAAGCCGAAACTTGGAAAGATCATAACTTCCTTATACAAAGTCAGATTTGGATGTTCTTTTTATGCACTCTCTTGGTTTAACGAATACTATGAATTTCGTTTAGCTCGCTAAGGCTAAAAAGTATTGTATCGTAAACTCACTATTTACGTCACATAGTGTTGTGCTGGTTTTGTTTTGAAACTTCGACACACCATAACTTCTTCGTTATAACTCAGATTTTGGCATTCTTTATATCTCTGGAATCCTTGTCACGAACACTACAACTTTTCTTCATAGGTATCGGGTTTATCTAACATTTTATTTTTGACGCTTATTGTCATTCTTAATTTATTATATCATCATAAACAAGTATAAAAAACATAAATTCACATAATACTTAAATATACTAACGCATTATTATACTAATGCGTAGCCCGGTAACACGGGCGTTACAACCGGCACCGATTAGAGTTGGAATTTCTGAAATATCCCAAAAATCATGACTAAAAATTTCATTTTCAATTATTATATAAACCATAGTTTCCAAAATCATTTCATCAAAAAACATAAGTCATCGTATCAAATCAAAGTATCATATCAAAACACATATCAATATATCAGAGTAAAACATCCCAGGCTAAACAAATGGTGTGTGCACTGCAGTCATCCCGAGCTCTTCCCTTTACTACCGAAAGTACCTAAAATCAAAACTAAAAACTGTAAGCACGAAGCTTAGTCTCTCCAAACTACCACATACCATTCACATAATCACATAAACTGGACCCCCGCCCCTTCCTCGGGCCTCGCCCGACATCGGACAGTGTACGACATCAGGCCCCACCTGGCATCAGATCCCACTTGGCATCGAGCCTCGCTCGGTATACATATCTGTTTGTTCCAGGCCCCACCTGTATCTGGGCCCTGCCCGCTATACATATACAAACAATAACATATGATAATGCTAGTACATAAAGAAGCATACACAACATTATATATTCTAGTCTTAAGGCCTCGCCTATCATGGGCCCCGCCCCTACTTTGCTAATGATGAGATATGGAACCTCATCCACTCTCAGCTAGTGATGAGATACATGACCCCCTACACTCACCTCCCCGCCGGGCACATACAAGTATCACAAAGACAACAAGTATAACTAAACATGCATTCCTTCATCGGGTACCACTCGAAATCGAACCGTAGATCGGAAACATACATGTAAACCTTCCTCGGGCCCCGCCCGACATCAGACCGAAATCCGGAATCATACAAACATTCCCCGGGCTTTCCTCGGCATCGGACCGAAGACCGGAAACATATAAAACAAACACATGCAATAATCACGAAGGCATCAAGCATACAAACATTCCTCGGGCACCGCCCGACATCAGACCTTAGTTTGGAACATACTAACATACATAAACAGGCCGACATTGGTGCCTTCGACCCGTTCTATAGGAGAAAACTCACCTCACAAGCTTACTGCAGAATCCCACGGATAAACCTTTGGCTGCTAGCTGGTAGATCTCCGAACTGCTGATCTCTCGACTTCCCGAGTTATTGATCATCATACAAATTAGATAAGTCTGAGATTATCATAACTTAACCATAAGTCCTCATTGGGGTAAAAGACCATTCTACCCCTCACATACTCTTGTCCCAAGTTGAGCTCTACCCAAACCTTGGCCCAACAGATAAACACTTCCACAAGGCCTAATATATGGCCCTATTTCCAATTGGGCCCAATCCCTTCACATAGGCCTCAACCTAAGGCCCCAAACCACAATATGAAAGGCCCAATACTAGGTAGAATTCCCAAGCCCACCAACCCCTCTAATGGGCCTTACCCTAAAGGCCAAACATATTCTTAGCCCAAAATCTCTGACTTCTGATGGCCCACTAAGGCCCAAAGAAACAAAGTCCAATGCATGGTCCAATCCAAGGCCCAACACACGCAAAGCCCACATCTATGAGTATGCAAGGTGTACTCCTTTGTACGCTAAGCATACAACTGTCTAGCTTGTACGCTGCACGTACATGCATGTACGCCCAACGTACTGCTCTATTAAGCCACTTTTTCCCATTAAGCACTTAATGCTCTATTCTAAAGGCCATAATCACAGATCCATGTCCTCTTCAACGTCTTAATCCATAAATTCAAGTACTTGGTGGCTTGGAACCCACATATCTAACCTTTACTGATATTGGGACACATTTATCACTAAGGGTGGAAACCCTACGCCTAGAAACGCAGTTGAATCATAAAAATCCATTATTGGGACCTAAGGAGGTCCAAAACTCCATTAACATAGATCTAAGCATTCATGAGGCAAGTTGAAAGCTTTTTACCTCCAATGAGTGCCAAATGGAGATGTAAACTCGGATCCATGAGCTCAAGATACTCAAGTTCTTCTTCACCAACTTCTCCTTTCTTCTTTCAAGCTTCTAAACACCACCAGGAACTTCACAACGCCAAAAACACACACGGATGAAGGATAAGAGGCTATCTAGGATTTCTGAGGTTGAGAGGCTGATAAGGAGGCTAGGATTTGAGTCATAATGTTCTTTATATAGTGCTTAACCCTAAAAATTAGGGTTCAGGGACTCTGCATGTACGCTGGACGTACGCCTCCAACACCCGCATCCACTTTAATCATATATGTTGGGCGTACCCCCAACTTATGTTGAGTGTACTTCCGTGCTGGCCACCTTGCATGCATGGTATCTTCTTGCCACTTTTCTCCATTAGGGACCAATATTGCCAATAACTTAAAAGTGTCATATCTTCCTCATCCGAGGTCCATTCCTGACGAACCTTATATCCATGAAAAGGTGGAAAGAAGACCTATGCTCCTAACAACACAACCTAGCCTTAAAGCCTTCCAAATAAAACCCAAATTCATAAAGAGCTCGAACTGCCACTTTACTGATATACCGTTGGCTCCAAGACACAACCCAACTCCCGGATCACCTCAATTACATTATTCATACATGAATGGGTCTACATCTCTATTTTCTAAAGGCCATAAGCCTTATGATAACCTATACTTAGGCCACAATCCCGAATTAGGAAAGCAATTTAGGACAGGGCGTTACAATTTCAGGTCGATGACATGGTATTACTGAAGGTCTCACCTTGGAAGGGTGTGATACACTTCAGGAATAGGGGGAAATCGGGTTCTCGGTACATTGGACCATTCCGTGTGATAGCCAGGGTATGCTGGGTGGCCTACCGGTTGGATTTGTCGAGTGAGCTTAGTCAGATCCACACCACTTTCAATGTCTCTCAGTTGCGGAAATGTATGTTGTACGGTGAGATAGTGGTCCATTTGGATGATATTCAGGTCGATGAATGCCTAAATTATATTGAGAGGTTGGTGGCTATATTATAGAGAAAGATGAAGGTCATGTGCAACAAGGAGATACCTTTGGTAAAGGTTCAGTGACAACATCAGAGAGGCTCCGAGTGGACCTAGGAGCCGGAGGCTGAGATGCGAGAGCATTATCCTGAGTTATTTGCCACAACTGACTTGAATGACGAAGTCTAGTTCAAGTGGGGGAGAGTTGTAACATCTCGATGTCAATTTAATTTCAGTTTCAACCCTATGTTTGAATAATATTGTATTTTAGCCCTTGGGATTTAAAATGATTGCAAAATGACCCATAGTGGAAATATGGTAATTTGGTCCAAGTGTAATACGTTGAGCGTACGTTGTCTATGCTAGGCGTATTAGGGCGCTCCCTAGTACGTTGGGTATACGTGAAGAATGTGCAAACCCTAATTTTTAGGGTTTGGTCCATATTTAATCCCCGTTATAGCCTCACGTCTCATTTCTTCATCAACCTCCCTATGTGAAAAACGACCCCAAGCAAACCCTAAGTGAGAAGAGTGCATTTTGAGTCCATTGGAGTGTTTTGGAGGTGTTCTTCATTTCCTTCTTGTTAGCAAACTCTAGGAGGTATAAAGTTTACAACTTGATCATTCCATCTTGTAGATCTAGACATTTCTTCCTTTAAGACACTTTTTTCCCAAATATGGTGATTCTTGAGCATGACATGTTCTTGACCCAATAAGTCATCCTTTCAGACCTTAAGAGGGGCCTTAAGTCATAAAAATGTGGTCTTGATGGTTAGTTTTGCTCCATGAATGCTATAGAAGGCCTTAATGCATCAAGATGTTGAGATTTTGTGTTTTAAGCCCTTGATGGACATGCAATGTCATAAAGTTGGAAACTTTATGACTCTTGAGAATATTTTGGTTTTGGATATGATTTTGGACGTGAAGATTTGGAGTATTAAGCTCTTAATGAGGAAAGGGTTGAATCGGTACGTATGTTGGGCGTACCAAGTGGCACATTGCACGTACGCGGTCAACGCCCCACAAGTTGGTTAACCACCGAGTACATCCCACATACAGAAGAGTACGCGTAACGTACTAGGCTGAGTCGACTCGGTCAGGGTGGCTCGACTGGGTTGACTCGGCTAGGTGTTGACTTTACTTCTACCCATTGACCAAGTTTGACCAAGGGCATTTTGGGTAAAATATTATTATGGATAATGTTTTGACAATTAGGATTGAGGTCGAGCCAGTATTTGGGAGCAGAGTATTGATCCGCTATTCGTCATATTGTGAGGTGAGTTTTCCTCACTATACTTATGGGTCGAAGGCACCAAGGTCCGCCCATTTGATTGATATCCTGTTACACATTGATTTATGATATGCTGAGTAGGGACAAATCTGTATATAATTACTGATATGCATAGACCGGTAGATCTATAGGACCACCTGTGACTTCTGGCTGCATGATTATCTGTTTGTTGATTATGTTTGCTATATGTTATATGTCGACATATGGTGTTGGGTTGAGACTTTACTGCTTTGTGCATGAGTCAACAGACCGGGGGTAGTCCAGACTGATGATTGAGTGGACCTAAGGGTATTCTAGTCCAATGACTGAGTGGGCCCGCTGTATTTTGGTGTTCCAGTCCAATAACTAAGTGGACCTATTATATATTGGCATTCCATTCCGATGACTGATTAGGCCACGGGTAATCCAGCCCGATGGATGTGGACCCATGGGCATTCCAGTCTGATGACTGATTGGACCCAACATGCTTGTTCGTTTATGATATGTGTTTTGTGTGGTGGTACTTTGGAGGAAACTCACTAAGTGTTAGCTTATAGTTTTTGGTTATGGTTTCAGGTATTTCTGAGGATCGTGAATGTAACGACCCAAATTTTCAAATAAAATTTTCATTTTTGATTAACTAAATTACTTTCTAGAAAGCATGAAATCCCAAATACAATTGTTTTTAAAATTCATATCTAGTACAAGTTTTATTTAAAATCATCAGAGTGTCCCACAAAATGCCATAGAGAGAGTGCACGCCTCGCTATCAAGCCTTGCCCTTGCCCTTCGGCTCAGATGTACCTGAAACAAATCCACAAATTGTAAGCTAATGCTTAGTGAGTCCCCTAGAGCAAACCCCACCCATAATCCACATAACACATATCATATTAGCTATAAAGCTACATATACCACATAAGCCATGCATATAGTCATATAGGGATGTTGTGGGAACCTTCCAAGGTCTTACACCAAGTGCCACGGGAAACCTCCACATGGTCTTTACTAGCCACCACTGGAACCCCCACGTGGTCTTGGCTACTTGTCGCGGGAACCCCCACACGGTCTACACCAATCATGAAAATATCATACAAGCTAAACTAGTAAACATACTAAGAATCTATGGAAACTGTGACAACCTGAAATTTTCATTTGTACGAACATCATCTATTCAATAGAAGCTAGTTCAGTTTCTGTGGTTTTCAAGCTTTTCCGAACGAGTTTGTGTACATTAGGGTTATGTTTTAGAGGATATCAGGAGAGTGGATGCTCCTGGTTTTGTGAAAATTGGGCATTCCAAGTTTCATACTGTTACAGTCCAACATCAGGAATAAAAATATTTTCTGCCAAAATATTCCAGGACTATAGATAGTTTTCTGAATTAAATTAATTCATTATTCACAATTCCAAATAGAGAAAAGCCATATTCTCTCTGACGGATCTTCGGGTTTTCATCCCAGATTGTGAGTCTACTTTTCTATATGTGTTTCAATACTTGTTTAATGCTTATTAACAACAATAACATGTTTAGATTACAAGATCCGGGAGTTTACCGCCCAAGATCGTTCTTGGGGAGTAAACTCCAAAATGGAACATTATGGCTTCCTAGTCCCGATTCCTTGTTAGACAACTTGTTTAGGAGTTAGGGTATGATCTTTATAGGCCAAAAAGCTTCCAAGAAGCACAAGTTCTAGGAGTTTACGGCCAAGGAACTTCCTTGGGCCGTAAACCCCTTTTCAAGGGCTAAAGGTGCCCTAAACTTCCCCAAATGCTTAAGGACTTTAACTACTAGTGCTTGTGCTTATTTAGAACATCAAAAGCCCATAAAAAACCATAAGTTTCTAGGAGTTTACGGCCAAGAACCCTTCTTGGGCCGTAAACCCCTTTTTGTGGGACAAAAATCATTCCATGCACCCCTTAAGCCTTAAGACAATTTACCTTGCACCCTTGGGACTAGAATGGAGAGTAGAACACATCTAAACCACTCCTTGAAAGGAGTTTACGGCCAAGGAACATGGCTTGGGCCGTAAACTCCAAGTGAAGGCACCAAAGTGTGCCTCTTGTCCCCATTAGCCTTAGATAAATTCATGGAAGCCATCCTTGATGTTTAAGTGCCTCAAAACAATTAAAATCCAAGAGTTTACGGCCGTAAAATCTAGGTTGAAGGACTTTAGGCCGTAAACTCCCATATGGAGTGTTCTAGAGCCTTAAACTACTTCATGTGTTATTCCATTAAAGCTAGGAGTGTTCTAGGATCAAGATAGCACCACAAAACACCCAAAACCACCCTTTGAGGAGTTCACGGCCATAAACCTATGAGTTTACGGCCGTAAACTCCAAGGTGTGGGGTTTTTTGGGTGGTGAACTCCTATACAAGGCCCTTTGATGTTTCAAACCCTTTTGCCTTGTCCCGTGGCAACTTAGATGCAACCATTTGAACCTTAAACACTCATAAAAGTGGTTAAATGTTTTCTAAGTGTCTTAACTTATTTATTTAAGTTATTATATGTCTAATTAGTTATATATATATATATATATATATATATATATATATATATATATATATATATATATATGCTTATTATATGATAACTAGGCTCATGCGTGTAAACCAGTCTCCGTTTGCCACCTAGCACGGTAGCCGACACTGCAATTCAAACGACTCACCACAAGTGAGTTCATACCCCTTGAATCAACCTTTGAAATGATTTTAAGTGTTTTAAATACTTTATGGGGGGGGGGGATACAAGTCAAATACTTATAGTTATTGCTTCAATCACATGTGATTGCATTTAATCACATGTGATTAATAACTAGGAAAACAACGATTTTCACCACTGTTCAAACTGTTTTTCAAACTGCTTTACTATTGAAATGTTTTACAAACTGTTTTACTATCCAAACTTATTTATAGACTGTGATTCAACAAATGCTTCTTATACTTAAACTGTTTTATCAATTTATGCCTTCAAAATGTTTTATAGATCGACATCAAGTCGATCTTCTCTTGAAATTATATTACTGCTTCAAATGTTTTATGAAAACTTATTTACGCTTTTATATATTCAATTGCATGCCCATATATGTATAGATGTATAAATAATGTTTAAAGGACTTAGGAAGGCCATCCGCCCTATTTCCTTTTCGCGCCTTGAGATGTGGTCTGGTGGGATTTCGGGTGACCATCCGAAGGTCGTTTCCATATTACTTATATATCATATATACATGTATAGACATAAAAGTACTTCCATATTCATACTCATCAGTACATCATTAGCTGGTTACCATCGGAGTAACGCAGGATCAATACATATACAGAAATACTAGAAACAATACATATACAGAAATACTAGAAACAATACATATACAGAAATATTAGAAACAATACATATACAGAAATACTAGAAACAATACATATATAGATATACTAGAAACAATACATATACAGATATACGAGAAACAATACATATACAGATATACGAGAAACAATACATATACAGATATACGAGAAACAATACATATATAGATATACGAGAAACAATACATATACATGAATACTTAACAATTGTGATCCACTATATCGGGCATGCCTTAAATGTCATGGCCCGAGTTGTAGCCAGAATTCTCTTGGAGGGAGAGCGTGAGTTTGCGTATAGATCTATACTGGATTGACTATCCTACACCTTGCTGCTAGCTACAGCCGGACCTGCAGGTCTGCGGGTGCCAAACGTCATTTCTTTATTACGACCATTCATTATGTCGTTGATTTCTAGTCGATAGCATGGTGCAATTTATCACAATAAACCTTAATATAAATCCGGTTTAAGGTAGTAGTATTTAGTACAGCAGTAGTCTTAATATACAAAGCTACCGTACTACAATGATTTACCCATTACATATTTTAGTGATAACCTCACTTAAGCATTAATGTACAAACTATATTTTTTAACAAATGATAGTTATATTTGGGTAATCACACACTTTTACAACATAAAAGTTTACAAAACAGTCTAGCCTTGGTAGAAGGTTACTTTTATAGAAAATATAGGATTTTCTGAGAGATTCAAACTTTTGCAAACACTTTCAAACATTTACTTACATTATTACAACTTATACTTTGAGACAGGTTCAAACGTTTTCACAAGAAACATTGACACTAAAATACTTATGAACTCACCAGCTTAATGCTGATAAACTCTTTCAAAGTAACTTGTATTCTCAGGTCATCAGTAGACAGGTACCGAGGCCAGCTTTTGAGAAGATGGAGTGCATTCAAGACTCATCTCATATTATTTTGTTATACATTATTTTTGGTGTCTATAACTGTACAGAACACACTTGTATTAAAATTATATATTTAATGCAATTGATGATGTTGTTTGCTTATTTACATTTACTGTGTTGTGATACTATACATGACGTCCTCCGCCCCAGAACGTTTCCGCCGTTCTTGGTTTTGGGGTGTGACAGAAACCCTCCAAGGACTTATACTAAATGCCATGGGAACCTCTCATGGTCTTAGTATACAGCCACAGGAACCTCCTGGGGTCTTTCATGCAAATTTCCTAGCGAAATATCACATAAGCAACTATCAACCCATATAACATTAAATGGGTCGGCTTTGGTGCCTTAGACCCACTGGCATGGTGAGAAGACTCACCTCTCGAATGCTTAACTAATAAGCTAAGATCGGATAAATCCCACGCACTGCTCCAACTCAACCGCCTATAATCATGATGTGATTAACTTGTCACAATCCCAAAATACCATAAATGCCCTTAAGGTCAACCCTGGTCAAAATCGAGGTCACGGTCAAGGTAAATAGTCCATGTTGACCTCAACTCGTCGAGTGCATCCAGCAACTCGTCGAGTTACCCGAGTAACTCTTCAACTCGCTGAGTCACCCATGTCACTCGTCGAGTTCCTCAATGTCCAGAAGACCAAAAACCCATGCAGACCGAAAACTCTAATTCTTCACCGAAATCACCCCGAATCTCGAAAACGGGTAAACCCTATCCGGCTTGTCAAGTCGACTCATGGACTCGACGAGTTCCTTCAGACTTTTGTGTTCAGTCCTTTCTAGTGAGATCTAGGGTCCCAAACTTCATATCCAACCTCTCCTAGTGAAAATACCACATAAAGTTGCAAACTTTACGTGTATGCTAGGCCTCCTAAGGCTATAACATCAAAACCAAGCTTCCTACAAGGGTTTAGTGCATGGTAAGGGGCTAATCTACATAAAGTGAGCAACTTTATGTCATTGGGGACCTAGAGAGGTCCAAAGAAAAGGGATCTAAGAAACTAGAGATCAAGGTAACGAAATTATACCTCAAAATGATGGCCAATACATAGTAGATGTCGGATCTACTGTTTCTCTCCTTGCTCCTTCCTCTTCAAGCTCTAAAATCTTTCACAAGGGCACAAGTTTCACTCTCTAAGGCTCACACACACTCAAGGAATCTCAACTAAGCAGCTAGGGTTTCTTTCTGGGTTGCAAGGTCGACGAGGGAGGCTACAAATGAGCCATAAGTCCTTTAAATAGGGTGCAAACCCCTAAAAATTAGGGTTTCTCTCTACAACACCTACTCGTCAAGTCTAGGCCTTCATACTCGTCGAGTAGCATCCAAGTCATGCATCCTCATAATAGTCTCTATTTGATGAGTTGGAGCACCCCAACTCGCTGATTCTATGCACAAAACCCTAAAAATTAGATAAATTAATTAATACCTGGAACAAGTGTTACAGTGAGAAGGCAAAGGTGTGACCGCATACATCCTGATATTTATGTTGTTGATCTTGGGAGACTCTATTTTGAACAACCTTTTGAAAACAATGGTTTTGTAAACACTTTTATTAGTAAATGGGTTGATTTGAAAAGTTTAAATTGGTTGTGATTTTCGAGATGTTACAACTTACTATCCGAGGCAAAGATTCCAAATGTAGTTCAACATTTTGTTCCACCGCAAGGGCCAGAAAATACCTACAACATGGTTATGAAGGATTCTTGGCCTATGTAATCAAGACTAGGGAAGAGAAGAAGGAGGCTATTAAATAAGTACCAGTAGTTTGTGAATTCCCTGATATGTTTCCCGAGCACCTACCTAGTGTGCCTCTAGAGCGAAACGCATAATTTAAGATCAACTTAGTTCCTAATGCGACACCCGTAACCAAGGCACCTTATCGTCTTGTACCCTCATAGATGCAAGAGTTGTCTAACTGGATTCGGGTGTTGATGGACATGGGGTTTATTCAAACAAATAGTTTGCCTTGTGGAGCACTATTTGTTAACATTACCATGTATGGTCATGTTAAATTTAATGGTGAACCTAGACAGAACGTTATTATGCCAATACCTTGGTCAAGACCCAGTCTTGGCCCATGTATCCCAACGCCGGGCTCACAGCTCAACGCCCATTATAGGGAAAGAACATTCCACATGATCTCCCCATTTATTCACAACCAATCAAAAGGCAACAAATGGCTCGGGTGATGCCCAAAAATGACGTGACCTGGTAGTTAGTTAACGTGGGCGTGATCCTCCCAGTCAGAGGAGGCCACATTTCATGCTAATTAGGTGAGGTCCCCATGATCCGTTAGAAGTAGGTATAAAAGGATCACTTCCTCCTCAAGGAAGGGATCCATCTTCTCTCTCATAGAAATTACCCTAAATTTACCTCTCTCAGAAAACTAACTTGATCTTCGGAGCGACGTCCCGAGAGAACACCAATATGTCCTTTAACATTCTTCTCTGTGTTGCGTTCTCAGGAAAATTCTCAAGGCAGATTCATCGTCCGACACCCACACTCCTATTGAAGATGTCACAACATTTGGCGCCATCCGGACGTATCCTCAGAGTGATACAGCCAATAAATGGCGCTGGTTAACTACAGGAGGGAGATCCAAACCTGGAAGCATCTGTGGTTGTAGTGAGCGACCCGCCTCGAATGATAGTGAAGATAACCAAAAATCACCAGTGTAAAGATAGGATGCAGATCCCAACCCAGGTGCTAATGGCACAAACCCCGCCGATTATGAAACCAGCACTCCCTAGCGGTTTACAATAACTGTTGTTAGATGGTTCACTGTCTCAGATGGCAACATCGCATTTTGATCTGTTGCAGGAGCCTCTGCACAACAGTATGACGGTACTCACCATCTTAAAGTCTTGCAAGAGAAATACCACTCACCAAGTGGGGGACGAAATAGAGGTACTCTCGAGAAATCTACTCAATATCAGTTTTTCGAGTACCGATCCCAGACCATTGAAATGGGATCCACAAGATCCGCTCCTGATATCTAGATTCATTTGTAACACAAAAATCCATCAAATATATATCAACAACGGTAGTCGCTGTGATATACTCTACGAGCATAGTTTTAGGAAACTACCGGATGCATGGAAGGAGGGGTTACATCCCGCAACCGGTGGACCACTAATAGGGTTCACCGGACACAGTTTGTGGCCATTGGGCACAATTCGGCTACCCCTAATGATGGTCTGTCATGATGAAAAGGACCGAATCACAAGAACAATCCAATTCTTTATGAACTGGTATCCGGCAGAACACAACATTCTGCTCGGGCGGTCGACAATCTCCTCACTACATCTCGTACCATCTACAATCCATGGCATAGTCAAATTTAGCACACACCAGGGATCAGCGGCGATTCTTGCCACAAACACCAGGGTACAAAAATATCACCAAATCATAGCCGCTCCTGAGCTTGTGCGAGCTCCAAAGAAGTCAAAAGAGGGATGTTCCACCGAGCAGTACCAAATAAACATGGAATATCCATAACAGCTTGTGTGGATTGGTGCCCACTTGTCAAACGAAACAAGGACACAACTGGTGGCACTCCTGAAACAATATTCCACTGTTTTCACCTAGAAACCAACCGATCTGACGGGCGTCGATCGACAAGTTATAGAACATAGCCTGAATATCGCACCAAGGAGCAACCCTGTTAAACAAAAGAAGAGGAGCCAAGCAGCAGACCAGAACAGGGCTATAAACACAGAAGTGGCCGACCTGGTGAATGTTGGCATACTCCGGGAAGTCATATTCCCGAAATAAATAGCAAACCCTGTCATGGTGAAGAAATCCAATCGGTCGTGGTGAATGTGTATCGATTACTCAGACCTTAATTACGCCTGCCCAAAGGATTGTTACCCTCTTCCGGAGATCGATCAGAAAGTCTAGTCGCTTGAAGGTTTTCGTCTCAAATGTTTCCTTGACGCGTATAGGGGCTACCATCAGGTACATATGAGAAGAAAAGGCGAAGCAAAAACAACCTTCCATACTGAAAAAGGGACTTTCTGTTACCATAAAATGCCATTTGGGCTCAAAAACACAGGTGTTACTTACCAAAGGCTGATGGACAAGGTATTCGACGATCAAATTGGTAGGAATATCAAAGTCTATGTCGACGATATGGTAATCAAGAGCCGCGATGAGGAAACGTTACTCCAAGATGTGGAAGAAACCTTCAAAACACTGGTTAAAGCGCATATGAAGTTAAATCCAGCTAAGTGCACTTTTGGAGTCGAGAAAGGTCAATTCCTTGGGTATCAGGTATCTAAGGAAGGGATTCTATCTAATCCCTTTAATATAGAGGAGTTCCTTGAATTGAAAGCTCTTCATAACCTCAAGGGAGTCCAGGAGATCAACGGTAGGTTGACGGCATTAGGAAGGTTCATTTCCAAATCTGCAGAAAAGGCACTTCCTCTATACCAGACACTCAAAGGATGATTAGACAAAAAACAGTTTAAAGGGACAGAAGAAGCAGACACGACATTACAAAAACTAAAAGACACCCTACAACAGCTCCCAACCCTCGCTTGCCCACTCCCAGGGTAGACACTATAGATGTACTTAGCAGCGTCTGCAGAGGCTATCTCCTCTATGCTAGTAGTGGAGAGGGAGAACAAGCAAACCCCAATTCATTTTGTTAGCAGGGCCCTGCAAGGGCCAGAAGTTAATTACACAGCCTTCGAAAAACTTGTCCTCGCCCTGGTTGACGCAGGTAAGTGACTATGGAGATATTTCCAAGCCCACAGGGTCGATGTTCTGACTAGTTACCCAATAAAGCAAGTACTGCTAAGGCCAGAAAAGTCCAGGCGCCTAGCCGAGTGGGATATAGAGTTGGGAGAGCATGACATCCAATACCACCCCAGGACAAGCATCAAATCCCAGGACCTGGTGGAGTTCCTAGTCGAAATCCTAAATACTATCAAGGGAGTGCCAACGACGATCTCCACTAACCCGCTCGAGCCAAAAACCAGTAAAGAACTCTGTAAGTTATACACTGACGGCGCAGCAAGCAAGGAAGGCTCAGGCGCAACCCTGGTCCTTCAAAGCCCCAATGGCGAAGAGATCACTTACGCATTATGGTTCGACTTCCAAGTATCTAACAACGAGCCAGAGTACGAGGCACTCGTAGCAGGTCTGAGGTTGGCCAAGGAGGTTGGCGCAAAGCAACTAGCAACCCTCAGGGATTCACTACTCATCACAAACCATATAAATAGGACGTACGAGGAAAAAAACTCAAGGATGCAGAAATACCTAGATGCATTTCGAACTCTAACCAACACGTTGAAAAGCTTCTCCATAAAATAAGTCTCCCGAGGATAGAACGCAAGGGTGGATGCTCTTAGAAAGTTATCATCCACTTCCTATGATCACCTAACAAAGAAAGTACTAGTTGAAGTGATCCCGGAGAGAAGTATTGATAATGAAAAGGTTCATACTGTATCGACTGTACCGGAATGGACCAAACCGTATGTCGATTACTTACGCCAAGGCGTGCCACCAGATGACCCTGAGGAGGCAAGGAAAGTCAAGATCAGGGCGTCACATTTCACAATCAGAGATAATCAACTATGCCGGAGAGCGTACCTCAGCCCATGGCTAAAATGCATCTCCAAGGAAGAGGGGCATACATTCCTAGAAGAAAGTCATTCTAGGGACGCAACGGCACATGAAGGCACTCACAGGCAAAATACTCCGCCTAGGGGTATATTGTTCAGACGTGTACAACGACGCTGCAACCTAACCAAAAAATGAAAGGAATTCCAGGCATTCGCTCCTTTCCAAAATCAACCGACCATGCCGTTGACCAGCATCACCAGCCCCTGGCCTTTCCACCAATGGGGGATTGATATAGTAGGACCTTTCCTGCCAACGTCAGGGGGTGTGAAATTCTTACTTATGACCATGGACTATTTCTCCAAATGGATAGAAGCAGAACCGTTGGCCACCGTCACTGGCAAACATATGATAAAGTTGATGACCAAGAATATTTTGGACTGTTTTGGCACCCCAGAATCCTCATAAGCGATAACGCAACACAATTTGAAGGAAGTCCCTTCAGAGAGTGGTGCGAAGACAAAAAAAAATTCACCATCGGTTCACATCAGTGGCGCACTCTTAGGCCAATGGACAGACCGAAATATCAAACAAAACCATATTTAACGGTTTCAAAAAAGGCTACTCAAATCGAAGTCCGCCTGGGTGGATGAACTCCCGATGGTGATGTGCTCATATCGCACTTCGCACCACAACAAGGTCAAGCACGGGCGAAACACCATTTAGTATAACCTATGGGACGGAAGAGGTCCTCCTATTGGAAATTGTGGCCAGCTCTCTGCGAACAAAGAGTTTCGAGGAAGCAGCCAATGAAGAAGGGCGACACCAGCACCTGGACATGCTCGACGTGAAACGTGAGGCAGCACAGCTGCGCCAAGCACTGTACAATCATGAACTGAAAACTGTTACAACCGCCAAGTCTGGGTCAAAAGCTTCAAAGTTGGAAAATGGGTGCTAATAAAGAATAAGTTTAGCCATGCCGAACCATTAGGGAAACTCAGTGTCACGTGGGAAGGACCATACAAAATCATTAAAGCCCATAAGAATGGTGCTTATGTCCTAGAAGCTCAGGACAGGCGTGCCATTCCAAGAACGTGGAATGTGCAGAGCCTACGCCACTTTTACTCCTAAAACGAGTGTCAAAGGTAGAATCAATGCTAGCTAAGGCATTGTGTATTAATTTTAACATGTAAATGTAATCAGCAAGAATTACTTTACTACTTTCAATTTTATTACACTCTAAGCAAAACTAGAATCAATAGAAAGGGAAATTCAGATGCACCTTATTTTCAAGCTTGAAAAACAAAACAAAGAAGCTGTGTACATTTACCATGTGACAACAAGGACTGATCATCCAATGTCATATGAGTGAAATCTTTACAAGGAGGCAGCCATGGAGTTTTCATATAAGAAGGTTCATAACCTTCCTCCCAAAACATTTTCATCATTTACATCATAGCAAACATACAAACGAACATGTGACATGAGTGTAGAAGGATCATAACCTTCCACCAATAAAACATAAAAGCATAATTGCATGAGCCCCAAGATGATGATCTTGGCTACACCTAGGGTCTTTTAGAAGCAAACTACAAGAAAATTCTCGAAGACCAGTCTTGTTAAAATGTAAAGAGTTCACTAATAACAGAACTCAAAACAGGGGTGCCAGCAAACCCTGCGTAAATACCATGTAATGGCCAACATAAACCATACATGAGGCAATCAAAGAATATGTGCAGTAATACCAAACATTCATACCCACGAATATAAAAGAAACATTGTCATGATTGTCAGACTCCTAGACTTTCAAATGGACACAAAGGGAAAAATAGACAAAAACGAACAAATAAAAAGAAAATATTGTTTAAGGGATTACATCAAAAACAAGTCACAAAGCAGGGCTACTTGTTACCAGGAGCAGATCTTGGGCCAGGGTCCTCTCCTTCGCCTTGGGCTTCTTGGAAGAGATTGCGAAGTCTAACCATATCCAAACTATCCAGGTGAAGGTGGCTAGCAAATTATGCTTTTGTGAAAGACACCAGGGCATCCTCCATCTCTTGAGTCCTGGTGCCACATTCTCCTCGGCCTTTGGGTCCGACTCCCCAGTGGTCACCTGCTCCCAAATAATCCTTTTGCCCTGTTCCACACCAGCATCAACACAAGCTTTCTGCACATGCACCAAGCGTTGGAGAAATTATGGGCTCTCGCCCACCCTATCCACCACCCTGCTAAGCCCGTCATTAAGGATCCACGAGACATACTTTTCCAATGCCCCTTTCACAGTACTCTCAGTAACCAGATCAACATCCAATTCTGCTGTAGGCTCGGTTAGCCCTGCATTATCCAAACTCAAATCCCCCACACGATCATCCAGGTGCCTTCCCTCCTCCTCCAGCTTTGGCACTTGATCTGCTAAGTTTTCCTTCTCAAGCAACACCATCTCCCGCTCATCCTCCCAACAACGCTTGTCAGTCTCTATCTTTTCCAATTGGGTTCTCAGTTCCTCGCACTCAATAATCTTCAGGTCAGCATCAGACTGAAGGGTCTCCATGTCAGTGATGCGTCCAGTGGTCGCAACCAAGTACGATGACACCTGAGCGGCGGCATAACGCAAGCCATCATCCATGTGCCCATCGAATAGGATGCTTAAGGCCTCAGTGGTGGCGGGAGGAAAAGCATGTTGACATCACTCCAGAGTGGTGTCGTGATCGGAGACAAGATCCTGGGCTATCAGCTTCCAAGCCGGCTTATAGGCATCTGGATGAGAGCCTGCAAAAAGGGGGGGGTTGTGGTTTTGTCAAAAGAAATTGATGCGAGACCATGGGAAGGCGAAGACCCAGTATTTGCCTCGGCACTTCCAGCGGTGGTAACAGGGTTGGCCTTGTCGGTGTTCTCTCATGATATACGATCGGGCGATTCAGTTGCCTGATTGTGTGCCCTCTCCGACTGTTTCGAAGGACCCTCATCGGGGGCACGGGTGGAGCTCTTGGAAACCTCTAGCAAGAAACTCAGATTACGTTTCTTGCGAAGAGGGGGCTCAGAGCTAGCGGTCTTAGCAAGACCGTCGACAAAGGCGTCCAGAATGCCAAAGCGCCTCTTCACACGACGAAGACTCCTTGGAGACCCTGAAGGGGTAGGATCCTTCTGGGAAGCACAAGTGAGAACGACGACTTGGAGATCTGACTCATCGTCACCACCTACGCCGACGGGAGACTCGTGTGTAACCACGACTCCTTAGCTAGAGACAGAAGGAGGAAGAGCTTCTACAAGGTTGACTTCACGACATTGAATGTCACCCTTAAACAGACCCTGAAGAGCCCTCTCCAAGGATATAATCTCCTCCCCACCTGGAAACAAAACAAAAACAATGGCGGTTAACCAAAACACCGATTTCAACATATTTTGCTAAAAAAAGGGAGGGGAGGAGGATAAGGGAAGAAGAGTGGTACTTTCCTTCTCAACAAAGAACTCGAGCATCTTCCCATGAGCTCTCCAAGCGGCGCTCATTCCACCGGCGGCCAAGAAGCAATCGAGCCAATCCTCTCTATTGATGTTGATCTTCTCCAAGGCGTTTGCGAAATCCTTGTCAGCACCAAAAAGCATGGGAGCATGGTCCACATACACCTTAACCCTTGGGTAGCCAAGCACCACAAGATCATTATTCACCCTCAAGAACTTTTCTTTCCAATTCTTCTTGGACTTTTGGACGTGAATAAGAGTAGGGACTCCCCACCGGAGAGAAAAGGTTCGAGTCCTAGACTAGGTTGAAGCGTTGAAGAAGTGATTGAATGACGGAACAGTTGGTTGACGACCTAGAGTACAGAAAAGGAGCTCAAAGCCTATTATCTTGTTTATAGCAATAGGTGTCAACTCCCTCACTGAAAACCCGTACTCACAAATGATCAGGTTAAAGAAGTCGGTGGTAGGCAAACAAAGACCTGCCACGAACAAGGCGATCGAAATCCCGACTTTTCCCTTAGGGGGTTGTAAAGTAACGCGTCGAAGAGGGGAATTTGTATGTCGTGTTCAGGAACAAAGCTAAACCGGAATTGGAAAGATTCCCACTCTTCGACGGTGAGATTTCTTCCTAAAGAAAAAAAGGACGCCATAAAAGAGTATGAAGGAAAAGATGAACAGGTTTATTTCGAATAAGAACTCAAAGGAAGAAAGGTAGCAAATGGAGAGGATGTTCCAGGATGAGCAGAGGATTAAATACCAAAAAAGGAGAGCGAACCGTTTCCATAATGAAACCACTGAAGAGCGGTGATTTCTCCCTGACAACCGCGCAGACCACCAATAGCCTCTTGCCATGTGCCTGGGAATAGACCAGAACGACGTTGCTACGTCACAAACGCAGACCCCTACTAGTCTAAGGGACTTTTTAACGTTACCCTGTACGATCACGTTAAAGTTAATGGAGAATCTAGACAGAACGTTACTATGCCAATACCTTGGTCAAGACCCGGTCTTGGCCCACGCATCCCAGCGTCGAGCTCACTTCTCGGCGCCCATCACAGGGAAAGAACATTCCATGTGCTCTCCCCATTTATTCAAATCCAATCAAAAGGCAACGAATGGCTCCGATGACGCCCACAATTGACGTCACATGGTAGTTAGTTAAGGTGGGCGTGATCCTCCCAGTCAGAGGAGGCCATGTTTCACGCTAATCGGTCGAGGTCCCCACGATCCGTTAGAAGCAGGTATAAAAGGACCACTTCCACCTCAAGGAAGGGATCTATCTTCTCTCTTACAGAACTTACCAAAAAATTACCTCTCTCAGAAAACTAACTTGATTGTTGGAACGGCGTCCCGGGAGAACACCAAGACGTCCTTTAACGATTCTTCTTTGTTTATTTTGTTTGTTAAGAAGAAGGATGGGTCACACAAAATGTACATAGACTAAATAGAACTTTACAAACTCACGGTGAAGAATCATTATCCACTACCTATGATTGACGACTTGTTTGATCAACTCCAAGGAGCATCGTGGTTTTCCAAGATTGATCTACGTTCAGGATACCACCAGTTGCAAGTGAGAGAGGAATATACTCCAAAAACGGCCTTCAGAACTCTGTATGGCCACATAATGATGCCTTTTAGGATCATTAATGCACCCATCGCATTCATGGATTGAATGAACCATGTGTGAAGGCTTATGTTTGATCAATCGGTAATCGTGTTTATCGACGATATCTTGCTCTTTTCAAAGACTCAAAAGCGAAATAAGAAGAATCTAAGAAAGGTACTAGAGGTCCTAAGAAAGGAGAAATTGTATGCCAAGTTCTTTAATTGCCAGTTTTGGTTACGAGAGGTCCATTTTCTTGACACCTTGTCAACCAGAATGAAATTTTAGTAGATCCAGCCAAGATGGAGGCAATAACATAGTGGCCGGTCCCATCTACTCCTTTAGAAATCTGAAGTTTTCTAGGATCAGCAGGATATTATAGAAGATTTATTCAAGACTTTTCCAAGATTGCGGTACCAATGACCCCGTTTAACAAAGAAGGGAGTTACTTTTCCTTGGGGTCTTGAGTAACAATTGGTATTTGAAATGTTGAGACAAAAGTTATGCAAAGCTCTAGTGTTATCCCTTCCAGAAGGTGTTGATGACATGATAGTTTACTGTGATGCATCAATCATGGGTTTTGGAGCCGTCCTCATGAAGCGAGGTCGAGTAATCGCATATGACTCAGGACAGTTAAAGCCCCACGAGGCTAATTACCCGACATACGATTTGGAGTTAGGAGCAGTGGTCTCTTCTCTCAAAATTTGGAGGCATTACTTGGATGGAGTGTGATGCACCATCTACACAGAACACAAAAGCCTGAGATACCTAATGAATCTACCCAACCTGAACATGAGGTATCATCGATGGTTGGATGTACTGAAAGACTACGACTATGAAATCCTTTACCACCCAGGTAAGGCTAACATAGTGGATGATGCATTAAGTCGAAAGACAACTAATACACCGATGAAGGGCATATGCTTAAGGATGACTGATGCGTACAATAAGCTACACCTAATTTTATATTTATAACCTAACTAAATTGCAGCTAGGTAGTGTACCTAGTCAGGTGTCGATCACAGGGAACGATTTTGACTTATTAATTTATCTACTACTAAACTAACCTAGTTATTATCAAAGAAATGGAATTTATCTAATTTTGCAAGTTTAGATGAACTTAATTCTTTAACACAAACTCAATCACTAAATAAACACTTCTGTTAGTTCGAATCCACTTTCACTCAATGGGTTATAAATTAGCTATGACAATTACTGTTGGTTACCAATTAAGACGGTATTAGCAATTTAGTTCTAAATCTACTAACATTAATCAATTCATGTAAATATACGAATGGTCACACAATAGTTAACACATAACCGATTATTAAATGAAATTGGAGCTATGTAAGATTGATTTGATAAACATACATTATGGTCATAATCATGAGTTCTCTAGCACAACTTAATTTTAATAATTTATTTGCTTAACTAAGATTGGTTTGATCTTAGCTCTAATAAACTAGTGTTCACTAAATTATTAGGTATTCAAATTCATGTAACTTCATATTCACTAACTACACAAAATAAGAATTTAAAGCAATCAATTATTAGACAAACATGCTAGGTAAAATCAATCAAACACAAGTCTTAACCAACTAGTAAATTAAAGCTAAAGTAAATATACCATGAGTTACAACTTCATCTAGCTAACAGAAGCAGCTAGATTTAGCAGGACATCCTAGCAACTAAGCAAACAAAATCCATAATCAAAAACATGTTTAAATATACCAAACTATGAATCAAATTATGAACTTCTTCTCCCTTGGTGTTGAAAGCCAATTCCAAACTTTTCCTTCTTCTGAAACTCGTCTCCAGGAACCCTCCAAGGCAGCCAAAAAGTCCTCAAGTCGTAATGATCAAGCGTTTATATACTTTTCCCGAAAGTCGTGATTCACGTTGTGAAAGGAAGCTTCACGTCGTGAATTTAGAGATATCCTTATCGGGCACGGATTCTTACTTTGCACGTATTTATCTTCTGGAAGATTCAAGTCCACATCGTGAACTTGTGGTTCACGTCGTGATTTTAGCTGAATTCCTGGGTTTCTTCTACTTTTGTACTCCAAGTCTCCAAAGTTCCACATTTTGTCATATTTGTTCCCTTTCTTCGAAAGTGCTTCCATTTGGATGCAAAATATAATTTAAGCTTATAAGTACCAATATTCTATGCAAATAACCACATTATTAGTAAAAATGTAAATCAATATTGCCTAAAAATATGTATAAA
Source organism: Lactuca sativa (assembly GCF_002870075.4). Classification (NCBI taxonomy): domain Eukaryota; kingdom Viridiplantae; phylum Streptophyta; class Magnoliopsida; order Asterales; family Asteraceae; genus Lactuca; species Lactuca sativa. The sequence goes on along the minus strand of NC_056629.2, from coordinate 31,844,875 downwards.
TATGGCAATATCAAAATACCCCACACTTGTGTTGTGCTTGCCCTCAAGCAAATTTAACTATTTTTCTAATTAAACCTTTATCACCAACATCACATAGAACGATCCAACTCAAACTCATCCATTATGCCAAGACCTCAACGTGTGCATTTGTGTCTAAAATGTTTCCTAAGTAACCCCCTCAATCCTAAATACTCACAATCCTCATAAACACGCACCCACTTCTTTCGAGCAATGCTCATTTTTTGCATCCCTCCAAATCCATCCGCAGAAAACTTCCTAACCTCAAGGTATTTTTGTAAAGCTACCCAAGCATACATAATCTAGAGAATTACAACTTTAAAATACCACACTATGGAGCTCTTGAATTCTTCATTTCATTGATATTAACTCTTTGATTTCTTCGAATTCACCACTTTTTAGTGTAATTCTTGGTATCTTCATCTTTTGATTTTTTAGAATTTTTGATCTTCAAACTTTGATATTTCATAGCTCCAAAAATTCTTCAACTTTTCTTGTAATTACTCTCTCTTTTGTTACATGTATAACTCACTTTTTTACTCAAAAACCTACATGCTTAAGCATGGGCGCTTAACTTCAACCCTTATTGGTTAAATATATTAGTTTTCCTAGATACATTTCAAGTACAAGCTGCTAAACATAGTGCATCCCTCAAACTAAGCGAGGTTGTGTTTTTGTCCCATGATTTCACTAGAATAAAGGAGGCCACAAATACACTATAACATATATTGGCTAAACTAAACATTTAAGCTCTCATCGGATCATACCATGCAACACTAGCAACTTAAGTTCAAATTATCATTATTACTAGAAATTATTAGATTATTATTTCAAACCTATTAAAAATTTTAAATTTACCTATTTCTAGCAATTTACTTTTTTGACCCCCTACCCCACACTTATTACATACAATGCCCTCATTGTATGCATAAATTAATTAAAAAGCAATTAATAGGAAGAAAAAGGAACAAACTCCCTTGGATAGTAGTGGCAGGGCCGAACTCCGATCGTGCGGATAAAATGTGCATTTCGAATATGAAACTTCCTCAAAATAAGAACTTGGATCCTGATCACTGCGAGATATATAAGACACCTTGACGAATCGAAACTTCAATCTTTAACAAATGAGGCGTAAATCTCGAAAATGTGAAGAATAATGTGGGAAAGCATACGCCACATTATATAGTGGAGGGAACTAGCCAGTATAATCTTCAAAATAACTCCAAAGAGAATGGTGTTGAAGCATATAAAAAAGGTGAATGAAAAGGTTGCATTTTTGTGAGAAGGTATGACTCACGTCTATAAAAAAGGTGAATGAAAAGGCTGCATTTTTGTGAGAAGGTATGACTCACGACGTGAGTCATAGTGTTCACGACGTGAGGTCGCTAAAAATAAAGTCAGATTGCCTTCGCAGCCCAGCTCACGACGTGAAGGATAAGGTTTCACGACGCGAAATCTGGGCAAACAAAAACTGAAACAACCCATCTTCCTTGTAAATAAATGTACTCCAACCAATGTCTTAATAAATAAAGACCCTTCTAAATGCATTATTTGACGACTCTTCTAACTCTATCCTCTCTCTCGACTCACCCACACTTATTTCCAATTGTGGGTCTCGGCTCGTGACTCTAAACTCTAAACGACCCTTTGCTAACCGTAAAGATCATAATTCGACTTTCCTTCCCGATACTCCTTAGCAATTATGAAACATAGCAACCAAAGGAAAAATAAAAGTAACATAATACTTTAACATGAGTTCAACAAACCAAACAAGTTCAAATCAAAATAAAAGTAAACAAAAAGCCAAGAAAACTAAAATAAAGAGATCACTCATCATCTTCACGTCCTTGAGCTCCACTTGGTCCTTCTCCATCTCCCCTCGGTATCCATAGCTCCTCCCATGTAGGTATGTACGGGCATTGCAGTGGCATGGAAGGTGGTCATCCCACACCCATATGAGAAAACATGGTTTCAAGAATTTGGGTGTTATAAGTCATCCCACCGCGAAGATTATCCAAATAAGAACCAACCCGACTTTGAAACGGGTCGGTGGGTACTCCACCCGCATGTGGTTTTGCATGAAGATCTCGCTCAATATCACCCTAGGCTCTCACATTCCTTCGTTGTCTCGCCGAAGGTTGTTGCTCGGGTTGCTCTACTTGTTGCTCATCATCCTCCACGGGTATCATATATCCTCCCCCAACATTCACTACCACCCGCATAACACCCAAAAACTGAACCGTCAAATCATTATCCGGAAAGCGAGTAAGATTCCGAATAAAATTAGGAGTCAAAATATTGTATGACCGAGCAAGGCGAGTGACTAAATGTCCACCCGTAATCGGACTCCCGGGCCTAGAATTAGCCGCTTTCTTCCCTAAAAATCAAGCACGCATGTAGGGAAGGTCGCAACAAACCCTAGGAGTAATAATACTCCATAAAAAGAACAAATTCTGATTGGGAACCTTATCACCATGGTGCTTGTGGTTGACCGAAAACGTGACAAGGCGATGAAGAAAACGATACACGAGATTCCGAATTTGTGATTCACTAGAATCACAAGGATTGTACTCGTGATTGGAGACAGTCCGCCAAAATTGAACATCAAATGTTCTGGGAGTAAAATCCAGAACACAACCAAGTAAAAAGGGCACAAAGAATGGAGATTGAGTCTCCACTTCCGTATATAGCCCCATGCGCCAACCAAACTCCCGAATACTACATTCTTAATATACCCCACCTAACTGGAAAACAAGTGCCCAGTTGTAATCAAAATCCACAGTCCATTCTTCAAAGCTTACGGTAGAGAAAAACTCCACCGAT